>NC_132897.1:9659820-9872592 GCF_030463535.1 Salminus brasiliensis | reverse complement strand
TGAGAGAGAGAGAGAGAGAGAGAGGATGTGAAAAGTTTGCTCATGACTGGAGGCTCTTTGGTGAACAGTGCAGTGCAGCGTCTCATGCGTTGTCATGGTCGGTTGTAGCGTGATTAGAGGCGTTATGGGTGTTAAGAGAGCTGAATTGTGAGTGCGGTAATGAAAAGGACATTGTTGTACGTGATTAGGAGCCTGGCTTGCATAAGATGATGAGTAGGACGCTTTTTAAGCGATATTCTAGAACGGCTGTGAGGAGAGATGTACAGTCATATGCAAAACACAGCTGTTCAACGGCTTGTTTGGATTATTTTCTACATGAAACGAGCCTAAATATGGCATTTCTGCATTTACAGCACAATTTCTGTTTATTTATTTGAAAACACCACATGTCCAAATGTTTGTGGACACTCCTAATGAATGCATTCAGCTACTTTAAGTTGCTCCCATTGCTGACACAGATGTGCAAATCCGTACACACACACTGACACAGCTTGTCTAGTCCCTGTAGAGAGGTACTGCCAATAGAATAGAACTCCCTGGAGCGGATGAACATGAACTTATTGGCACCATGTCTAATGCCAGGTGTGTGCTAGAGAGGTATCCAGGATTGAGCTGTGGAGCAGTTGAAATTATGAAATTATGGTGGTGCTCCATCCGACACTTTTAGGATGAGTTGGGGAGTTGAGGTTGAGGTGGGGTGGTGATCATCCTACACCCTGCCCTCACTAACGCTCATGTTTCTGAATGCAATCAAATCCTCACAGCAAGGCTCAAAAAACACAGTAGTAGACGGCTTTCCTCCTCTGGACAGTAGAGGCAGGTACTCCAACAAAAGCAGGAACAACACCCTTGATTCCAGACACTACAGTGATTGAGCAGGTGTCTCAATACTTTTGTCCATGTAGTGTAGTGTGGACATTTCATAATGAATAGGCCATTAGAAACAGTTCAGAAATTTTAGAAATTGTCCCAAATGGGCATGCGAATGACTTCACAACCTGGTAAGATGTTTTGTGCAGACTTGTACACTAGACAAGCTCCAGTTTCCTGAAAGCATCCTGCATGCATATCCATTACAAACATACTTCTGAATGGAACCAAAGCTAGTGGTTCTTCTATGGCATCTCGCAAAGAACCATTTAAATTACTGTGTCTTAACTGAGAGAGAGTATTCAGTGGGATTCTCCCTCTAGCATTTAAGAGTCATTTTTGTGCCGAGATGCTTTCAGCAAAAAGCACAGAGCTGTCACTTTGCGACACACATACACACACTGACTGTTCTCAGTAAATATGGATTAGGAGCTTTCTAGCAATTCCTAAATGGAGTTACGAACACGGGCAGCTCTAAAAATGTTGCTGTATTCATCTATCCTGAGTGTTTTCATGACTTTGCACTGAAAGTATGACTTGCTACATCAGAAATAAAGGGCCTTTAGATACAGTACTGAGCAGCATGTGGCATGTCAGCAGTCCTGCAAGCCATGTATGTGTGAACTTATTAGATTTACTGCAGATAACAGTGTCTGATGTACTACAGGCCAGTACATCAGCCTGCTGCTGACATGAAACACCAAAAGTGTTCTGCAATTGTATGTTTTTATGCTCTGTTTAATTTATTTGTATTGATTTTGCCATGGGAAATTGAATATATTGTAATGTAGGCTATTAATCATGTATTCAAATTCAACACCAACTATAGTACAGTGCAAAAATTCAGTCCTTTTCATTTATTGCATCTGGGGAAAACAAGTCTGGGGAAAAAAAAGCCTCATGTTTCAAGTCTCATTTATGCTCAATGTTAATTACAGATACGGACAGAGCCTTCTGTCCATGCTCTACATTCATTTTGTCCAGATTTGTGCACATTCTGTGAAAGCTTATGGATACAGATGGAATGGAGGAGTACTACTGAAAAGTCAGTGTAGCCAATAGTGAGTGAGACACGACCACTTCCATATAAACACGGCAGAAAAGGAACTTACGGTTGACGTGTTTACACTGTTTACAGCCGTTTACACCGCTGCCTGTTTTGTGTTTTTTTGCCTCTATGTTCATTTTCGTCTGTTAAGGGAATATAAATGAGCCTCAAGGAGTTTCCGAAATCAGGAATTTGCGTTTAAAACTACAGATTGTTTTTTTTTTCTATAAACTTGGCAGACCACCTAGACTTTATGCTTTGAGTGTTTAACTGATGCTCACTCAGCTGTTTAACTGAATGTGTATAGGATGACTTGGATGGTCAGTGAGTGGCAGTTTTGCAAAAGAAGCATCTTAATAAGAGATGTCAATTGAGAATAGCCACACTGGTTATAGCTGAGAGAATCACTCCATACAATTGTGGTGAGCAGACCAGCTTCTCAGAATGCTTACTACCAATCCAACCTGATGGGCTACAACAACGGAAGACCCTTCAGGTTCCGCTTCTGTCTGCTAAGAACAGAAAGCTGAGGCTGCAGTGAACGCAGACTCACCAAAGTTAGACAAATGAAGACTGAAGAAACGAAGGCTGAGGCTCACAGTTGTCAAGGTCAGATTTTAGCACGAATAGCATGAATCCGTGGACCCAGCCTGCCTTGTGTCAACAGTCCAGACTGGTTTAGGTGGCGTAATGGTGTGGGGAGTGTTTTTTTTTTTTTGCCACACTTTGGGCCTGTTAATACCAATCAGTCATGGCCTGAATGCCACAGCCTCTTTGAACATTGCTGCTGACCATGTGCATCCCTTTCTGACCCTTCAGGTTATCCATCTTCTGCTGGCTACTTCCAGCATGATAATGCACCAGGTCACAAACTGGCCTTATTCTGGTTCATTCTTGACCATGGCCTTCTCGGCCTTCTCGGCTTTCTCAGTCACAGGATCGAAATTCAGTAGAGATGCGGTGCAGATGAGTACTCCTGGACAATTTGCAGGGATTATGTGATGCAATCATGTCAACCTGGACCAGAATCTCAAAGGAACGTCTTAGAACATCTTGTGGAAACCATGCCACGAAGAATTGCAGCTGTTTTGAGAGCGAAGGGAGGCCCTGCCCAGTATTAGTATACTGCTCCTAATAAAGGTTGATTATGAACTGAGCTGAGCTTGTGTGTGTGTGTGTGTGTTTGTGTATGTGCATGTGCGTGCGTTACTGACTTACTCATGCACGGTTCATTATATCACTCTCGCTCTAACCAGAGGCAGCCTTTGAATGATGCAGCTGTTTTTGGAGAGGCCATGTCTCTGAGGGCAGAGTAACAAGCCTTATCTCTCTCTTGCTCTCTCCCTGCCTCTCGCTCTCTTCCTCTCCCTGTGTGTGTTCTGCTGGAGTCGAGCACGCCCTATTAAAGTGTCCAAGTCCCTTCCACCCTGCCCCAGACCTATGTCACCAAATGAAGATGTCTAATTGGCTGGGGTGGGTGTGAGGGGTGGATGGGTTTTCAGGGACTCGGGAGCACCAGCCTTGCGACACACACACACACACACACACACACACACACACATACACACACATACACATAGGCGCTTCCTCCACCAAATTCAATTATTAATGGCCTGATTGCTTGAGTGCAGCATCTCTGGGATTCTGAATCTGCCACACTGAATAAAATAAAACCACTGCTTTACATTTTCATTATGCCTGAGCCCTCTGTTTTAAATTGCAAATGCCTTCGCTGGAACCTGGCTCCGACGTGGCCCGCCCCGTTTCCGTTTTTTTTTTTTTTTTTTTTTCTTTTCCTTTACCCTGCCTTTGCCCCTAAACACATGCTGATACAAACACACACAGTGGCTCATTTTTTATGACAAGTGTCTTTTCAGTGGACCCCCCCACACGCAGACACATATTTTACCCACTTCTTGCCGTGTGCGTCATAAATATAATTCCATACCATGAAGTATTTTTGAAACTGAGAGAAAAACGGAAAGTGGAAAGGGGAAAAAAATACTTCTGGGCTGCAGAGATTTCTACGCTGTTTTGCAATCAGGTCAGATACACAGAGGCACGCACGCACACACACACACACACATACATGTGCCACATGCAGCGCCACCCCCAACCCACTGCTGTCCCCTCCCCTCCCCTTTCCTTTTCCGCAGATAAAAGAATATGACGGTGCCAAACTTAGATATCTTAATCAACTCCACCAGGAGAAACTACACTGCAATGCAAAACGACAACACTACTCTCTCTCTCTCTCTCTCTCTCTCTCTCTCTCTCTCTCTCTCTCTCTCTCTCTCCCTCCCTCCCGCTCTCTCCCTCTCTCTCTCTCCCTTCTTCACCATGATCCATGTCCCTTTCTCTCTTTGTTCTACAGTCAGTACTGTAGTCACAGTTGACTGTGACGGTGTGAATTTGCCTCTAACTTGCTCTGCCTTCTGTCACCACACCAAATGACATGGACATACAAATAGTATTATGGTTTTACTGTTGGTAATTAAGCATATGCTAAATGGACAAAAGTAATGGGACACCTGCTCTTTCATTCATTGCCTTCCGAAATCAATTAAAAACGAATTTAGCCTGCTTTTGTTGGAGGAACTGTCTCTACTGTCCAGTGAAGGAAAGCTGTCTACTCGATTTTTGAGCACGGCTGTGAGGATTTGGTTGCTATTAGAGACAGGAGCGGTAGTGAGGTCAGGATGTTGGATGATCACCACCTCACCTCATCCTCAACTACCAAACTCATTCCAAAAGTACTAGATGGAGCACCATCATCATTTCTGAGAACACAGCTCCACTGCTCCACAGCTCAATGCTGGAGGGGTTGTACTCCTCTGGCCTACATCTGGCATTAAGCATGAATAGATTCATGTTCATCTGTTTCAGAGAGTCCTATTCTATTGGCAGTACTTCTCTACAGGGACTAGACAAGCTGTGTGTGTATGTGTGTATTTGCGTGTATCTGTGTCAGCAGTGCAACTTAAAGTAGCTGAATGCATTCATTACAAGGGGAGTCCACAAACATCTGGACATATAGTAAACACTATGTATAGTTGAGTGATGCTGTGCTTTAGAGTCACCACAAATCACATTTTACAGCTTTCTGAATAAAACACTAAAATATTAGGGAGTGTTTTTGCAGGGTTGCTTGTGTTGGGGGTGAAACCTGATGTTATTGGTGAATACGTTTTTGACCAATGGCTAGCAGCATGACCGAATTGCTACGCGCTGCTTCAGTGCAAGTTTTAAGAAACCAGGGATGAAAACCAAAGAAGAGGCCCAGTTTTCAGCCACTGGAACTTCTTAATAGCTTCTCTGATTCTGGCGAAGATGAAACCGAAACCTCACATGAAGCATCGCTCTTTTGCGCATGCATGTTAGTTTAGGAGCGCAAACTGTCAGATATAGGTCACATTAAAAAGATGAGCAGCGTATATGGGGAGAAAATCTGATTCGGGACACTTTTACTAGCCGTTGTTTCATTGAGTTACTGTTTCAGGCTGGAATGCTTTTTGTCTATAAGGAACAGTTACAAACATCCTGTTAAATTCTAAGGCATGAATATACATTGGGAAGTGATTATGTAAGATGAGTTAGCACTGCATTTGAATTTTGATAATAATTCGACTTTGTTTACAGAACAAATAAAAAAACAGCCTTTAAAAAACGTTTTTTTGCAAAAATGGTTCCATGGAAAATCCTCTACTGGAAGGTTCTTCTGGGATCCAAAAGTGGTTCTTCTGGCATCACTTTAAAGAACTCTTTTCAACCCCCTTTTCACACATCTAAATAAAACAGACAAACAAATAAGCAAATAAATAAATCATTTGGAATATATGAATTCATGAGAATATGTTCAGAGGGGGAATAGTTGGGGGTGTGCACTTGTGTTTCTCTGAATGCCACACACAGTGAGACAAGCTCAGTCCATCCCTATCCCATCTTGCCCTTGGATTACACCATTCGCTCAAGCTGTCTCTCCACACGGCGCGCGGAGCCCCTCGCTAATCACCACGGCTAATAGCATCACCGCAGCTGCAGCTGCTCCTCCCTGGGCCCTGCTCCGTGTTTGGATATGAAAGTAGCCGGGGTTACACTGCCTGGGAATTCCTGTAACAAATCCATACATTAGCCCTCATCGGGGAGGCAGCAGCATATTAGTCATGCCATTTTAGCCGTCATTGGGAGTCCAGGGCGCACACGGAGAGCCAGGCACACCGCACCGAGGCTCGTGGGAGCACAGCCCTGGGCCAGTGTGTTGGCCAGGGAGTCGGCATTGTCTGTACGTAATGTGGGCTAGCTATGTTCTCTGATTTTCATGGTGATTTCCCTGGGTGTGGACTAGCTCTGAATGAGAGATGATTTGCTCTCCAGGGTCCGCATGAATCAAGCACATCAGGCTAGAGAGGCTCATCCAGGATTGGCTCAAGTTGTCTGCGCAGTCATACTCAATGTGAAGTGAAGGGCCGGTCAGAGCATCCTTCTCGGCCTGAATGGGTCAGCTCTAGGTACTGAATCAGATTCTCCGCTTAATCTTGTCAACCTGTGACATCTGACCGGTGCCCTTGGGCTTCAAGCATTGACATGTGAGAGCTTTTCTATTATGTATCCTTAGATACGTGGTAACAATCTGGGCTCATCACCACTGCTTTTGGCTCCATTTCACCTCACTTACTCCAACCAGGTTTTCCAGTTATCTTGTCCACGTCTGATTAACTCCTATGGGCTTCATGCATCATTATACAAGGACCTTTCTATTATGTATCTTCACATACACCGGAAGACGTTATCCATTGTGTGGGTTGTCTGGGACTGGTCTTGGACTTTGCTGTATTTGTAATCAAACTTGTCTTGGTCTTTTCCAGTGATCCCACCAAAATGTAGTCTCTCGTCTTGACTGAGACTGACTTCTGTTCATAAAAATTTCATCTGTTTGTGTTTTTCTCCTTGATTCCTCATCACAGAGCTGACATGTTCACCTGCAAGTGATTGCATCTGTTTGTGTGAGACTGGATTTGTACAGTGTAGTTCTACTGGAAAAAGCACCCTAATTTGCAGGTTCATGAGTTCTTTTAGAACAAATGTAAAAGAGTTCCTCTCAGTACCTCTCAGTACAGAATACACTATACATATATATTGCAAATAAAATGGAGTAGTATACAGATGAGCATTGTGCAAGTAACTGTATTTAATGAATTATACAATTTCATTTCCAACAGCGACGAGGAACCCCCCCTCCCCCTGAGCTGGAGAAGGAAACCCTGGGACCAACCAGTACTCACAGGGGGGCTCATCCTCCTCTGGTCAGAACATTGATTGATAAAAAGTCATTGAACCACCCCATAAGACTTGTTCTGGTGTGCTGGTATAATATAACTAATATAATCATAGTAGAGATAATAATAATAATAATAATAATAATAAAGAAATTATGGTCAATGGTGGTAATAATAGTAGTAGTAAATTGTTATGAGTCAGTGTTCCCTAACGTTACGTAGTCGGTAATGGAGTGTAGGCAAGTAGATCGAGGCAGGGGGCAGTAGCTGGAGGGTGGGCTGCTGGTCTGGTGCGGGTAAATGGAAATACTGGAAATAGTAAAGTCTAGTTACACCTTGGTCTTGTTTTTTTTTTATATAAAGGCCTTGTTCTTGTTTATACTCTGTGACCCCTAGTTATTTCCCTAGTGGTTATATATGAAGTATATGATACATTTTTAACCACATTAATTTACACTTGATTTTTTAATCCTGCCTCTGGTGTATCGGAAATCCGATAGCAGAGAGGTTACTGAAATAAACTCAGAGGGGAAACTCATTCGAGAAGTTAAACTCAAGGAGTAGCCCAGCAATGCCCTGTTAATTGACGGCAGTCCAGTCCATGTGGCTAAAATGCACCTCAGAAGACCTCCTGAAGTGGTTCCAGCATTCAGACTGAAACGATCAATGGTGTCAATCTTGACTTGGTTCCAGCCCTTTTTAGACTCAGCCTGTTTACAGTATTAATTAGTCACAGTATTGAACTTGTCTTGGATTCGATAAGGGTGGTCTTGACTACAGTCCTACTGCAAGAAAAGCTGTGTGATGCTAAAATCATGAGCACCTTCACTGATTTTGGTTTGTTTTTAGACTTCTCTAGCGCTGTAACCCTGAAATGCATGGCAACTGTAGAGCTAACCTCTGGATCCTAAGCTTACACAATGAGATTAACAAGCTGCCATAATGGTGTGGAAGTACCTATACGTTTCTAGATGAGCTTAACAAATTGCAAGCAGTGTGCTGTAAGCTATTCAAAGGGACTGAGCTCTGACTAACCCCACTCAGGACGGAGCCCACAGCAGTGGCCTCCTCCAGATGTGACTTTAATGAGCAGAGGTGCGACATCATCCGTTTATGTGGGGTTTTTTTCCGCCCCTCCCCCATTTGTTTAATTATGTGCCATGTCTAGTAAATGTTTTAAAAAGGAAATCTTCGGCTGCACGGTGATTATACTAACGTTAAGGAACGCACTCCAGTCACACAAGACATTTCCTCCTTGCTTTTTACAGGGCGCTGCTTAGATCAAGAGGTGTGTTTTATTGACAGCTAAAGACAGCTTTAAAAAAAAAAGAAGAAAAAACTCCAGAGCTATTTAGCGCCTGCGCTTCGGGAGGTGGGCTATTACTGGCTTGTCCTTTGGAGGGAAAGTGGGGAAAGAAAACAGAAAAAAAACATCCAGGTTCGGGACAGGAAGGTTTTGATTGAATGCAGACTCAAATAAAAACAATGAGGTACTAAAGCAAAGTTAATACACTTAACAGGCTGGCCACTACCTACTTACATAACTCATTTGTTTCCACCATAATTAGATTATTGTTTCAAGGCAAGGCCAGCAGTGAAGCCTTATGAAAATGCCTGCGCTTCTTTTAGCAGTCATTACCCGGAACATTGTAATTGGGTGCCGAGTGATATTAGCCTTACAAGTGTGCAGTGCCACCAAATCCCACATTCACCCAACTCCCGTTATTAGAGTGCATACAGTTTCCAGAGGTATTAGCTAAACTAACTAATAGCAGTGTTTTTAATTACTGGATTTAATGGATGAAAGGCCACATCCAAAAAGATAGTCCAAGTTTCAAGCATTTTTATGGGGTGATTGGGATCAGAGGACCAAGTGTGGAGCACTGTAATGACCTATAATGAGTAATGGAAGAGTTACAACTCCAAAACCAGGCGCACACACACACACACACACTCGCACACATTCACAGAGCAGACTAAAACCCTTGGGAGATGATATCATGTGTGTCATCCTAACACGGTTATGCTCCCGAGACATCAAATTCAATCCTCGTTTCTGCTCTCGTAACCAGAGATTTATATGTATTCTAATAAAATTTCCCCTCCAAACTTTTTTTTTCCACCCCCCCACCCCCACCCCCAAAAGCATCTGTCAATTCTTTACTGTTGGGAGAGCAAGGCGTGTCATTGCAGCATTGACAACAAGATGGCAGTATACACTAAGTCAAATCCCCTAGAGAATTCGGCCAAGGAAGATAAATATACCTCAGAAAAGAAGAAGGAGGAAGGGGAGAGGAGCATTCAGTGGAACGCTGTGTCTCTACTGTACAGCATTCGTGACGTAGGCGTCTATATATGAAATGATGTACAGCTTGTGTATGAGGCCCTTCTTTATGATGAGCTTACTTTGTGACGGTATCTCAATGTGTGTGTGTTTGTGTGTGTGTGTGTGTGTGTGTGTGTGTGTGTGTGTGTGTGTGTGTGTGTGTTTGTGTGTGTGGGGGGTGTTTATTAGCATTAGCCTCTCATAACTGCATCCCTGACTTGTGAAGTTCACAGCTGATTGGACAGAGATCACTTGCAGCCCTGCCTACATCCATCTGTACCGGATCACAGGCGGCAACATCTGTGTGTGTGTTTAAGAGAGACATTTTCAGGACGAAACATGACTAGCTTTATGTTTCTGTGCTTCGTTGTTCAAAAGTTTTAGGTTACTGAGGTCAGTGTCACAGTTAGGTCTAGTGTTGGATTTGAGGTTTGAAAATGCCAGCTCTCCTCCATAATGCCTGGATCAATAGAAATGTCCAAAATTACTAATAATCTCATATAAAAAGATTTTATGTATTTGTTTATATATTTATATTTGTTTATATATTTATGTGTTTATATATCTGTATATTTAAATATTTATTTTGTTTATTTGTTTATATATTTTCCTTTCTCAGTGAAAGTCAGTGTAAAAAGATTATAGTCATTTTGGAGCATTTCTATTGGTCCATTCATTGTGAAATTGTGACACAATGTAAAGAACAAATGCCATTCATATTTTCATTTTTTATAGATTTATTATATACAAAATACATCACACACACACACACACACACATCATCTAAACTTTCAATGGAAGTCAATGTAAAATGATTTTACAGCACATTATTTTACTGCCTTTCTGTTGGTCAGTTCATCATGATATATACATTTCTATACATATATTATTATTTTATATTGATACTGACATATGAACAGTTTGGACATAGACTATATAGACTAAAGTATTGGGACACCTGCTCATTCATTGTTTCTTCCAAAAGCAAGGCTGTTAAAACAAGTTGAACCTGCAACTGTCTCTACTATCCAGGGAAGGCTTTTCAATAGGTTTTGGAGCATTGCTGTGAGGATTTGATTGCATTCAGCGACAATAGCATTAGTGAGGTTAGGATGTCCACCTCATTCCCAACTTATTCCAAACAAAGAAATTGGATGGACCACCACTGTCATTCCAGAGAACACAGTTCCACAGTTCCACAGCTAGATGCTGGGGAATTATACCCCTCTAGGCCACCTCTAGCATTAGACATGGTGCCAATAGGGACATTTTATCTGCTTATTCTTTTGGCAATACTTCTCTACAGGAACTAGACAAGCTGTGTGCGCGTATTTGCACATCTGTGTCCGGAATGGGTCATTAGAATTGGTGTACACAAATGCTTGAACATATAGTGTGTGTGTGTGTGTATGACTCCACATTCTCCATGAGGAATAAAAACATGCATTTGTGTGTGTGTGTGTGTGTGTGTGTGTACTGCTCCAGGCTTCTTGGCCTGTTCCTGCATCACATCCTCCTACTAAGATTTCTAATTACAAACCCACATTGTTTGTGTTTGTAGTGTAATTGCTGCTGGTTGTTGTTGTTTTGGTCTAATTTTCTGGCTTTAGCGATTCCCTGAGATTTCTATAGCTTTAATAACTCTGGACTGGACTGTCCAGCAGTGAGTATCAGGCACTCCATGTTGCACAACTACAGAATCAGAAAGCTTGTGTCTATTTTGAGACTGAGTTTGAATGTGTGTAAGAGCTGATGCTGGTGATTGAAACTTGCACAGTACAGTCAGTGTTTACTTGTGTGTGTGCCGGTTTGTGTGTGTGTGTGTGTGTGTGTGTGTGTGTGTGTGTGTGTGTGTGTGTGTGAGCATCTGTGTGGCAGAGCTATTAGAACTCATTTGAGGAGAGGAAGAAATAATCACCTCTTTGGAATATAAAATTAGCATTGCAGGCAGTGATTATTCCTCTATTGCCAAGCATTATTACAGAACTCCAGCATTTAGCGCAGATTATTGCAATTACACACACCCTGTAAAAACCCCACTGTCGAACACTGCTTTTTGTGAATGAAGGAAAACATAGTGTGTCCACGTGCAGCTCGCATTTACTCTTCCTGCAGTTTGTAACTTTTTCATTTAGCAGTTTAACAAATGAGATTTGACTGACAAGTGTAATTTTCAAATTCTGGCTCCTGATTGGAAGATTTAGGAGCCTGTAGTTTAATATAGATTATTAATGACTGCATAGTATCTACAAACGCTTGGTTCTACTGTTACTGAAGTTATACATTTTTTTCACCAGTATCATTCTGCAATGTCTGACAGAAATAACCGTTGAGTGAATGACCATCTGCAATTGGCTGAACCTGCAGCTCCGTCAGAATTAGTAACCATGTTCAAATCAACCCAGTGCTAATGTAATGTTAGGACTTTCCGACTAGGAAATCAGACTTGTGGGGGCTTGAAGTAGAAATTGTGGCATCCCAGTTGAAATGGAACTCAGCATTAGCCAATTCTGCATCTAGTTTTTTTGTTTTGTTTTGTTTTTTTCCCAGACAGACATAAATTTCCATTTCCGAGGTTCACGAATTTGCAGCGCGAAAGCTCATGAATTGGATATAGAAAAACAGACAAATGCTAAAATGATAAAAAATGCTTTTGTCTTTTGTATTTTAGAATATAGAGAACTTGAAACACATCAATGCTTCAGCTGCAGTGTATATGTTTAGCACAGCATTGATGTCCTAGTTTGGATTGGGGCAGGACCAGAGTGAGGGTTATGTTTAGATTTTGGATTGAATTTAGGGTCTGGTTTAGGGCTACAGAACAAAAGGATATTCAGTAATAGATTTTTTGTAAATTCAGTAAATAAACTGTTTAAGACTGAACATGAGGGAAGATCAGGCAACTAGTAAAACATAAATAAATCAGTTAAGATAACAGCATTATGGATGAACAGCCAATTATGTACTGTGTATCTAGTGTGTTTAAAACTAAAGGGGTAGAATAGTCCCAGAACAGTCTACAAAACCCAGCGTATTACTCATATAGCCATAAGCTCTGATTGCTCTAAATAAATGGTGTTAGCCTGTGTTAACTCATCTAAACAGGCTATAAATGGGGAGCAGCGTTAAGTGGCTACTCTCATGACTTCATGCTCCCTCTCTCTCTCTGTCTCTCTCTCTTTCTCTCTCTCTCTCCCACCTCTTGTCTTCCTTCCATCCATCCTAAAGGCCCTTATAAGCTATTGAGCCCCCCCCCTCTCTCTCTCTTTCCCTCTCCCTCTCCAGTATTATTTATTAATTGAGTTGATGTTTTTATCCCCAGTCCTCCCCTCCCCTGCTGGTTTGTGTATGTCAAAGCGCCACAAATTAGCCCAATGTATGGTGCAGAGAGCCCTAGCTAATGAGGGGCTGTCAGTGAGGTGAATGCGCGGGAATTAGCATGGCGGCTGGGCTGAGCAGGAGAGGAGTGGAGGGGAGGGCGCGTTTCTGTTTATCTGCGAGAGCCGTAGAACAGTTATAGAAAAACAGCTAAAAGGAATTATGCTCCTTTTGTTGCTTTGTGACATGATTGGATTAAGTCTAAAGGCGCTGAATGCGGTGTTACTGCAGGTGTAGTCGTTGTTGTGCGGCACAGTGTGTATTTAGTTATATTCTGAAAGGGTAATTTGAGTATTCATGGTGTGAGAATTGAGATAAGAAAGAAATAGAGGTGAACAGAAGTATGGAGGATGGTAAAAGATCAAGCTGTTGTTGTTCAAGCTTTGATTGTTGTGCATTAAATATGATTTAAACATTATAATCAAACACTATAGATATATAAAACCGGTTCCAAAGATCTATCTACTTGAAGAAGACCAGTATTTACAGTTATCATCCAATATCTATATCTATTTATCCAATCAGTCCTTCATTAAAATTAGAGCTTAGAGCTTCTGGCTGTACTGAAATAACATATACAGCTGCAACCAACCAAACGTGTATTCCTCTAAGCAGTAATTCAGTAGCTTTGCTGACCAACAACAAATAACTATCAACATTTTTTTTATTGATGTACGTATTTTCGTGTCTTATGTTATTTCTTTTTTTCTGTCTTTTCCTAATTACTAATTATGTAAAGCTGCTTTGTGACAACAACAGTTGTAAAAAGCACTATAGAAATAAATTTGACTTGACTTGACTAATGCAGTCATCTATAAAAACAAATCCATAGGAAGAGAAAAACATTTTTAAGGATTTCCTAGTCAAGTAAAGTAAATTGGATCTTTGGCTGCGTTCAGAGTTTGTCTACAAGGATTTTTCTTCTTTAGCTATTTGTATAGAAGTGTGAACAGCAACTGAATCCCACTGAATGTTACGTTTTTAATTCCAATTTGTTCTACTTTCATATGTGATCTTGAAATCCAATACATGGTAATGTGACCTCGGTCTGAACAGCCATGTTGGCATTCATGCTGTATGATGGTGAGTTCAGCAGTCAGTAGATGTTGTTATCTGATTAATTGTAGGTTGTGACGTTGGGTGACCGAAATTCTATGTCAGAAAAACATCCAATGCCATTATATTGATGTTGAATAGTCAGCGGACGTTGATATTTTAGTGGTTTTAAGGCGTAACCTTTAGTAACCTACATTCAAAGTCATACTGACGTTAATTAGTAACATTTGATATATGATGATGTATGGTGATCATAACCCAACATCTTCTAAACTACATAATGTTAATGCCCACACCAACCTTGTAATGCTAATGGAATTGTAACGCTGTTAGAAATGGATATGTTGGTTTCACATGTCATGGTGACAAACAGCCAAAATTGAATGTCTGTCTAACATTGAAGCTTGATGTCAACTCACTGATGGGTATTGATGGACAGGTCATTTTGATTTCCAACGAAAATTCAACTTCTGAGATTTAATGTCAACTTGATTTTCGTCCGAACTTAAATTCAACATCTGTCTGATGTCCTTCTGAATTCAAATTGACATCTGATGCCGTCTGGAGTGTGATCTGTTTAGCGCATTGTCAGATAGAGGCCATCTGACAGTGTGAACAAACCAAGAAAACAATCGCAATTGGACAGTGTATTAGGAATGGCCCACTTTAGCCTACGGTGTGAACGTAGCCTTTAAGAGGCTAAACATTTATTTCTTAAATTCTTCAGTATAAATAAGTTTATTGTCTTTATTGCTTTGTCTTTTTAGGTCTGATGACTTTATTAATCCTCAAAATAATCAGTAGAATCTTCACTAACTGTATGTGTGGATGTTCTTCCTTCATGATGACAGGGACGCCTCTTTATACAGACTGTTTACCGCATTGGCGTTCATTAATTATTATTATGAACCCTCGGCTAATGGATGAGTCTGAATGCTTACTGCACTCCGTCTGCCTTGATTCATTTCAGTAAACACCTCCCTCCCTAAAAATGGCAGCCCACTGGAAATCACTGGGACCAGCCCGGACCTGGTACTTAATCAAGCGGTGGCCAGAATTAGATTATCTGTAATGGGAGACAATGTGCCTTGGGTCGAGACAAACCGTGGTGGCCTTGTGCGACAAGCTGTAGCCTGTATGAGGTTTTAGCTGCTGCTGTATCCAGCGTGTACATGAGTGCTCCTCTGGCTTATCTCTCCACCCCCACGCTAAACTCTCTAATTAAGACGTGGCCGCGGATGTTTGAGCACGCCGGAATGCGTGCGCACGGACAAAGGGCCCACTCTGCCATGGCCGGCCGCTATCGCTGCGCAGTGTAATGTTAGAAGTCAAAATAGGCCGATTCATTTGCTCGCGTGAAGCTAAGTGCATTCTTGGCTCGGGCAGTGGCGGAGCTGTGTATGCACGGCGTACGCCAGGGAAGCCATTTGTGACGGGCCAATGTTACTGCCCTGTGTCTTAGTGTGATGCTCTGGCAACCCTATACCTCCGCCACTTTGTGCTTTTATTTACATCTTTCTCTCTCTCACGTATTAAATCTGTTTATCATGACATGAAGATGGATCAATCGTGGACAAAACCTGTCCAGGTTCCGCCCACAGTCACCATTTTTTTAGTATTTATTGTTGCTACGTTGTACAAGCTTTACAGAAAGTTGCCAAAAATGTCATTCAACTCAATAAATGTAGGTTGAACTGTAGGCTCACTGCATAGCATGCAAAACACAGCGGGTAAGCAACAGTACTCATTTACAAATGTGTGTCTTAATGCGATTGATGCCTTTTATTTTATTGCATGATCTGATTTACATTTCTGATTTGTTTACATCAAAATCTACATTTATTTTTACGAAAAAAAAAAAACATAAATAGAAGCTACCCAGACAAAAATTAAGTCATCTTGAATGTTTAAGGTGGTGGTAACTTCAGGTTCCTGCAGATGGCGCTGCATGAGGATGATTGGGCTATAAATACCTGCGTGTGACGGGTTTGAGAAGAGGTGGTGCAGTGCAGTGAATATTACATTAAATGTGTGGAAAATGGGTCACAAAGCTGATGTTAATGATTGGCTAAATGGAGTGACTGCATTTGGGCGTGTCAAAGGCCACAGTGTGAAAGAAGAAGCTGAATCTGTAGGTGTATCAAAGCGTACGGTCATACTTGGCTGTCGTCCAGTCCACTCTTATGTATTTTTAAAGGATTAAAGCTATTAAAGGATGCATTTGTATGTTGAGCATGGATAGATCTATTGGTCAGCCTGATGGATACCAATGTCAAGGTGGTTGCATGAATAGGTTAGTTTTGTTAACAGCTTTAATGATTACATTGTAAGTATTAAAGGGCCTATATCCTACATCATTCTTGGATTTTTTTCATATAGTATAATATAAAGTAATGCTAAAACTAATTGTTGTGTGAATTTATGTTCCGTAAACAGCCATGATTATTTTTTACTCTGCAATTTCCCAACTTTCTCCCTTCCAATTAAACAGGCTGTGTCTGTTACTGTGTCCTTAAGACTGACATAAATGAGCTATGTTCTGATTGGCTGTTCTGTGTTGTGCCTCACATGAGTGGGCGGAGCTAAATTGAGGCAGAGTGAATAGATGGAGATATGTAAATGCGCTGGTCTGACATCAGAGAAATAGACATTTCAAAATTAGCTGTTTTTCTGCTTAGTTTGCATATATGGATTGTATGGACTAACAATATTTACATATTATATATACCATATGTATCATTTCAATCATTTCGTTAGGCAGCTTCAATTTAGTTTTCCATGATAGAGGCCCTTTAAAGCTTCTTTTCCAGTAACTGCTTATTAGTTTTGTCCCTGTGGCCCCCTCACGTCCACTCCTGCATTCAGTTTACACTGGAGAGAACTGAAGAAGAGTGTCACATTTGCCCAGCCACTCTATCACTAAACCAAACACACTGGTATCTACACACACACACATGCGAGCGCGTGCACACATGCACGTTCGCTCACTGCCGAAGTTGTAACAATGTGTGTGGGGCTGCCAGAATAACAAATAGGCCAGGCAGCCCATGCATGCTAATGTTATGTTGTAAGCAGTTTTGTTGACAAGTGCTAATACTTCTTTCATACTATCATCAAAAGCGGCTAATACAGCAACCATTACTCCCTCGCTCACTCTAGCGGACATGATGGATGGTGACCTTAATGCGGGTTAGCCGAGTTTTTGAAAGTTAAACCACCCGTCATAAATCACGGAATTATTACAATGCACTTTAATTGGTTAAGGACTGTTTATTTCCTAAAGAGCTTGAAAAAATTGGGTTTGGGCACTTTTTAATTTGCAGAGTGCATTTTCATTACGAATGGCACTTTAATATTACCCTCCTTTGTCATGCAAAATATGCAACACACTGGTAATTTATTAATTGGGGGAGGGAAAAGGGGAAAAGAACGCACTGCAAGCGCAAATCCATGCATTGTTGTTGTTGTTGAAGGTGTGTGATGCATGGCTGTGCGTACACGGCGCTCGAATGCGCGCATCTACTACAAGTGGAGACACTTCATGGTTGGCTCCTGCAAAGAGAGTGGAGGCCAATGCAACCTATTTTCTCCAGTGTGGCGTAAAGCTAATTAGCACAGAGTAAACATGAAGGGCTTTTTGGGTAATTGTATACATGCCAAACACAAAGGCCTGGGCTGAGTCCTCACATATGAACATAAAGGCAGAACCTGAGAAACTCTTAAGATGCTGTGCCAGGCCTGTAATGCAGCCATTTTCCGAGTGTAAACATGCCTAAGGCTTTGGATGCCATTGAAGTTGAGTGGAGTTTATGCACGTCAGTAGGTCTATGTATTGCTGTCTGCATTGTAGTCATTATAACAGCCACTGGTTTGTGTCTTTCCCCCCCCATTTTAGTTGTTTAATTGGGTGCATAAGCATCACTTATGGCGTTCCAGATGAATAGTACCAATTTCTGTATTCTAAAAATGTAGAAAAGGCATCAGGTCAGACGACGTCACTTTTGTCCTACATTTGAACCGTGGGTCGATTGCATAGTTTCAAACGCCACTTTCCTGAGCACGTCTTTGCAAGATAGTAGAACCTAGTTTCATCGTTTATTGCTTTTCTTCATTTTCCTTGCATACAAAAACTCAGGCAGTGAAGAACAGCTCATACAGGAACCATGCAGGAACACCTGCAGACAAGGAGCCGGTCTCTTAGGAAAAGGATTTAACCCTGCAGACGATAAGTCAAAGCAGTCTCACATGATAAAATTAACCAATCACACAACCCCACACGCTGTGCCAGGAGTGGTTAGCTTTAAAGGTAAAGGTGAAGGTTTTTGTTGAACACACACACACTAGTAAATTAGGGGCAGTAAGCACACACATACCCAGAGCGATGGGCAGCCAACTCCAGCGCCTGGGAGGCAGAGAAGGTGAAGGTCCTTGTTGAAGGACCCATCAGTGGCAGCTTGTCGATTCCGGGTATCGAACCCACAACCTTGTCATCAATAGCCAGGAGTTCCAACCACTGAGCCACCACTGCCTCAGCGTCCGCACCAGAGCCTGCTCAAACCGAACCCCCAGACTACTGATTTCGGATAGACCAGAGAAAGGTGCTCTGGACAGCTCCCGGGCTTGAAAACAGCTTTCACACTGGAGCATCTGGACCTGGCTCTGAAAAAACCTCTAGTATGAAAATGCACCAAGTGACTTCTGAGCAGCTTCATGGTGCATCCAGCATCTGTCATCACAAGTGTGCCTGACTCTATTCTTCTCTCTTAGACTACAATGCAATGAGGTCAGAGATGTGAGCTGTTATAAAACTATACAGATGCTGTTAGTTATGTCATAAATATATCCTAGTTTTTATTTTCCGAATATGTAAAGGTATAATTATAAAGTACATACCTTTTGAGATTTTTGCTTAAATACATGTAACTGATTAGGGGTAACTTTGCTTGTCCTAAATGTCAATTCAGGACTTTACAGAAAGACAATGACTTTACAGAAAGACTTTTTATTGTAAGACAATGAGATTTTCTTCCACATTGTTTAGACCTCTTCGATCAGCCCATTCCTGATTAAATGTGAATGTCCTTGTGCTGGCAAGGTTTTAATACAAGGAGATGTGATATCTGAATGTGGTTTGTTTTATAATATAACAGACCTATTGCTGCTTCTTCTGTTTCTCAAAGGGTTTCCCATCCCTTCCGATCCCTTAATCAAACTCTGTCTGTCTGACTCTCTCTCTCTCTCTCTCTCTCTCTCTCTCTGTGTGATATTTGGTGCTGAGGTGACGTGAGTACACCCTCACACCCTCCGATGACACTCATCCTCCTCCTGTCCCTCATTTTCCTGCCTGTCAGTCAGGCGACGGCCTCGACAGCCTGGCAGACCAATCAGACGACGTCTCCTGGGACACTTTGTCACGCCTTTAAGGATGCATGACAAAGTGCTGCTTGATTTCCCAGTGGCCAGCCACTGTAGCCCCACAGTCACACATATGTATATAGAGACATATATATACACACACACACACACACACACACACACACACGCACACACACACACACACACACGCACACACACACACGCACACAGAGCATCAGGCCAATCCCTTGATAAAACTCTACAGACTGCAGAGAAGTGTACCGCTCTTCCCCTTACAATAATATAATCTTCTTGATATTGTCTGATTGTCGACTAGTATTCTAAGAAGCAGTAAATATTAACGGTAAATAATAACATGTCTTGTCGTTTTGGATATGTGTGTGTGTGAACACAGTGGATTTACCATTGAAAGAAAGTCTAGAAGGTCAGATTAATATTAATAATACTATGTTAGACATGTATTATTAAAAAGAAATGCAAGTTTTTATACGTAGTGCTTAAGGTTGGAGCAATGACCTGGTCAGGGGTCTTATTTTTTTTGGGTTAGGAAAACTACAAAAAGCTACAGATTTGCTTTTCCCAAGAAGGTGCTACAAAGGGTTATTTAAGCCGTGCCACAGAAGAACCTCTTTGAACAATGTTTATAATAAAGAGATTAAAAGATAAAAGATACTTTACTCTTCTTAACACACATGGTTCTTCATGGAAACAAAAGTGGTTCTTCAATTGCATCGCTCCAAAACCCCCTTTTTTTAAGGATGTAGAATATTTATGGAAGCAATTCTAAGTACATATATTAAAGCTATAGTTTTGCAGATCGGTACTTTACTCATTCCCCCCCCCCCCCAACTTATTGCATGAGGTCACTCACTCTTAAGGGCTTTAGAAAATATCAATATATCAAAGTATCATGTTTTATATTTTGCAAGTAGGGGTGCAGCGACTAATCCACTTAGTCGACTAAAATCAAAAACCAATTTAGTTGTCAGCTAATTGAATAGTCAGTTAATTGGTGATGTCATCACATGTGTTTCTCACCCTAAGTAGGAACGGTTCAGGACGCGAGTAAGCTGCAGATTAATTGCCAGAGTTACAGGGAAAAAAATTACAATAAATAACCTTGCTCACAGTATCACAATATATCACCTCATAACCCCTGTATTGTGATACATGTCGTATAACCAGGTTCTTGCCAATATATGACTCACTAAAAAAAACTAAATCATTACAGTGGATACACACTCTATGTGTATATACATCATCTGTACTGCTTTAATTCAACAGTAATCAGCATTCACTACATCACCATCCTTTCGCTGTTGCATGGATTGTTTATTTGTGACTACAGTTATAGGAGGCACTTATATTAAATTAGCTCTGGTCAGGTGTGTCTTGAATTGCGGTCACTGTCTCTGCCAGGGATTCTCATGTTGGTACATCAGTCTTAGTAATGGTACCATTCTGGGACTGCCGTTTGTACCTCCCCCTAGCACTAGCAATGCTCCCAAAACTAGGAGAGTAAGGACCTAATACATGTCTCCTCTGATGCTTCTGAATCCAGCCTCCGCTAGCTTTTTTGAACTGGCATCCAACGCGGTATAAGGCAAGCACTAGGTCCTTAGCTTCTCCGCACCAGCTAACTTGTGCCTGTGCCAGCCGACATCATTTCATGAGAGAGCATGTTGTACCAATTGTACTCTCTGAGTCCGGCCGTTGATGGCAAAGCGGCATGGCTTGGGATTTAAACCAGGCCATACTGGTGGCGTATTAGACCACTGAGCCACTTGGAGCCCCATTTTTTTCACTACTAAAAATGTTTATTCAGACAGGGCTAATACTGTATATCATTCATTACTACTATTCACAGCCTACATCACACAACTGAACTGCTTTCAAACTGCCTTCAAATCTTCATTCACTGGTGAATTGGAATGTTAATTTGCTGTATTTGGTGAAGAAACTCCAAAGTCAGCAGTCATGGACAAGCCGGGCCCAGTGTCTTTGTTTAGAGGAGCTCTTCTGGCCCTTGGCTTTGAGGCCACATTTCTGATAGATGACTGGAGAGCGAGCTCGCTAGCCGCTCACTAACTCAGTCAATTGTATGGCTTTTTAATGTGGGATGAAAGACAGACTTTAGTGGTGGAGCTCTTTTTTTTCACGGCTAAGGCGCGGGCCATGGGACAGAAAGCCTGTCTCTACAGTAAAGCCACAAAGCCTTGCGTTCCACACTATCACAAAATTCCCTTCTCTTCTGCTGTCTCTCTTTCACAATGCTTCGTCTATAATGGCTGACGGAGCAGCCGTGGCTCCGGAGCAGCTTTGAAGAGGAAGAAGATGCCTCTCGAAGGCTGGTTTATAAAGAGGAAGCGCAAAGTTATACAGTCATGCCAGTCAAGTGCTGTAATCCCTACAGCTGACTAATGCAACCATCGCTGCGGAGAGAGCTAAATATCTATTAAGGTGTTTGTTCATGAAAGGCGGCGATATTTGGTGACAGTGTTCGCATGCATCGCAAAAGCATTTGGCTTTTGGAGCACTTATCAACACTTATACGTGTCAATCAGTCAGGGCAATATGAAACACCAAAATAAACTCCTTAGCTTGCCTTGTTGATGGATGTGTTTACGAGTTGTACGAAGAAAAGGGGAAAAAATCTGTAATTATTCTGAGCACAAAGAGCTTGTTTATTTATGTACTGTAGCGTTAAAGCACTGCGTTGAGGAGATAGAAAATTAATTTGCCAGGTGTAAAAGCTTTTTACACTCAAGCTCTTACGAGGAGAGTAATCCTATGAATAGAATAAGCAGCCTTTATTGAAAGTTGATACATTTTTTTTTGCAATTCAGCTCTTCTTGACATTGGCATCTTCAACTTTGTGAAGCGTCAGGTAAACCGCTGAGGTGTGTGAAAGACTTTTTTTTCTCTCACCACCGTTCTGTGACTTGTCAGCTTTTCTGGAAGAAGGCTCAGTTTATATAAGTTCTATGCTTGGTATGGCATATTATAGGGAGATTAGGACTGGGAATATTTGAATATGACTGAGATTATGGTTATATGCCTCTGCTATCTATTGTGGAGCTTCTCCTAAGCAGCACAAACAGCTCTTTGTATTCTGTGTCACGGCAGAATTGCTGACATATGAAACATTAGAGGACACAAGCAGCTTGTATGGTCTACAGTGTTTGTATATCTGTAGCTATTGAGCTGTTTTGTTATATATGAGGTTTACAAAGGACTAGATGGATGTGTGTGAGAAGTGCAGTTAAAAATGGGATTTGATGCAGAAACGTGGGATTGTTCCAATCCAGTGGATCGGGATCTGGGCTGATCCAGGCATGTTTTAAAGGATCGGGTTTTGGCTACTTTTAACCTCAATCCAGTTCTGATTCTTTGTTTTAACCGCGGTGTTCAGAACGGACATTATTCCCAGCTGGCAGCACTGAGGAGTGTTCTAAGAAGGTACATAAAAGAGTTTAGAGTCTACAATGTGAGGTCATGTCCAGGACTACCCGAACCTGATTGGCATATTTTGTGGTGGAATTTCTTCAGCTGCCTCAGGAAGAACATCCTCTACTGTGCTCTCTTGGCAGTGGAGATGGTGTCCCCCTCCGTGGAAATGTGTTGGGGAGAAAACATCCTTAGTGTACGCAGACCCTTTAGTTATTATTTTTTTCTGTCCCCCAGTTTAGCTGAGCCAGTGGTAACCCACATACTCATTCAGACTGCCCCATCACTTGCAAAGAGGGTGAGGACAAGCACATGCCTCCTTAGATACATATGAAGTCAGCCAGTGCTGCCAGTGGAGCAAATGCAGCCATGCTAGGCAGCCAACGCACTCTGAGGAAATCACTGGATCCCTAGCTCTGATACATCAGTCAGCCAGCATCACAATGGGAGTGTTAATGGGAGAGAGCGCCATCTACCCGTTGTGCTCTCTTGGGTTTTGGCGGCTGATGGCAAAGCAGAATGACCCGGTGTTTGCGATTCTCTGTGCATAGTGTCAGCATCTTAGTCTGCTGAGCCACTCAGATCCCGCCTTTGGTTATGAAGTTGACCATTGCAAACTTCAGTGTTGTCACAGATGGGTCCTTTGAGATGCAGTCATTGGTGTAGCCCTGTGGTACTACAGTTTTAAGAGTTCAAGTGTCTGATGTGCTTTCCTAGATGCAACCTCCTGTTATGGATCTGACACTGGATGGATGGCATACCTTTTTACACAATATGCAAACTACAGGAGGTCCAGCAGCTCCCCATATCACTAGCAATGCCACTACACTAGGGGGTGAAGATTAGCACATGTCACTTACAACACTTGAATCCAGCCATCTCTTTTCGAACTGCTGCTGACGTAGCATCTCTAGGTAGCCAGTGTGCTCTGAAAGTATGGATCCTTATCTCCGATAGAAGGTGCTGTGGGGAGGATGTGCCATCAGACCACTTCTGAGAGAACTAGGCCAGTTGTGCTCTCTTTCGGACTCCGGCTGCTGATGACAAGCAGCATGACCAAGGGTGTCTGTTGCCTCTTTAAGAACATTCAGAGCTGCTTCATAGCTCTTTGGTGTCTCCACTGATGTCCACTTCTTTGCTGTTGTGACCTTGTGCAGTTGGGTGGGTTTGAGTTTCTGTCTTTATGAGTTTAAGATGAGGTGAAGTAGCCGGAATGCCTAAGAGCTGCTCACGTGACTGCACAACAGGCATCTTTAGTAGCGGGGTAGCAGTGGTCCAGAGTGTTTCTGTCTCCTGTGGCACATGTGACATGTTGTCTGTACTTGGACATTTCCTTCATTCGATTCGCACTTTTAAAGTCTCCCAGGATGATGAATAGAGAGTACAGATCTTTCTACTTATTATCTGTTCTGCCAACAGTTTCAGAGCCTCACGTGCACACGCTTGGGGCAGGATGTAAACGCTAGCCAGAATGAAAGAAGGAAACTCTCTGGAGGAGTTGAACAGCTTGCACAGGATAAAAAGTGTCTCTAGGTGAGGTGTACATGATTTTAATAGTACCATGAAGTTGTTGCACCAGCAGATTCCTCCTCCTTTGCTCTGCATCACTGTCCACCCTGTGCAGCTGAAAGCCGGGTAGGTGTAGCGTGCTGTGCGGGCTCAGGTAAGAGAGTCAGGTCTCAGTAAAGCAGAGAGCAGTTAAAAAGTTGCTGGTATGGTTGAACAGAGGTACTTCTTTCATTGTGTGATGTAAAGACTGCAGATTGGAGAGGAATAGAGCACTCATTATAAAAATTTCAAAAAACTTCAAAAGATTGTTCAGGAATAAACTCTGGGTAAAATGCTGCCCCTTAAGGTTGGTTTATACTGTACTCAGATATACATACTTCTACTGTAGCTTTGCAGCCTACAGAAACACACTGAAGAAGGCAATCCTGAGATATATTATATAAAAAATATATATTTTTTTAAATATGACGAAAATTCAGGAGTCTTTGTCCTGAAATCCAGTGACATCGTCAATTTAATACATGGAATACAGGTGTGTTGTTTATGTGAACACCTGAATAATCCAATAACTGCAAAAATCTATTAATGGCTGAAATGTTGGTGGGCTTTTAAACATACTCAGATTTTTAGATAGTTGGATCTCTACCAATAACACAATGCCATCGACATTGAGAGGGTGAAGGATAACATGCGGTTCCTCTGAGTTATGTAAAGAACCCGTACAAGTGTGTCCAAGGCTCGACACACTTGGAGGAGAACACTAACTGCCTATTGTGTTATATTAGCTAGTGGATGACATCTGTCAAACATCTGATGTTCCAGGCCTCGTTCACACCTGGCATTAACATATGTCCTGGATGATGCAGTGGCTTGGAGATGCATTGTAATCCGATCATTTGCAGAATGCACTTTAGTCTGATCAAGAAAGGCATTGTGCGTTTGAATGGTGCAGAAATTGTGCATTTAGGCTGTTCCGCCACTTTTGTACATGTCAAGTGGACAGAATGTGTCCTATTTGCTGCTGAAACCTGACACAAAGGCTGAGTACATCTGGCCCTGATTGTGTCATTTTCATCACCCCTCCTAATACAGGGGGCGCTAAAACAACAATAACATCACTGTAGACATCACAAGCGAGCAAGCGAGGTCCATACTTCTCATGTATTGCCGTTTCCATGCTTGTGTTTCTGAGCAGGTGTGCTGTCATGAAAAGAACAATGCGCTCATCCTGCCCATTCAATGGCCTGTTTAGATTAAGTTTTAAAGGCATGGGGATTTACACTGGGATGAGGGTATTAAGAGTTTGGGAATCAACATTAATCACCTCAACTTTCTCTTCCTTTTCGCTTCCTGCCTTCCTTTCTTTCAGACTACGCCAAGCGTGCTGGCAGCCTCGGGCTGGCTCTAACTCAGCCGTGTCCTTTACAGCACGGCCGAGAGTGAGAGTGAAGCCACAAGAATGAGAATGTCTTTAGCTGGCAGTCTGGTGGAACTGAGGAAAGTTCAGATGTTCTGCCGGACAGCCTCACCTGTGGAGATGAGGGTGGGGTAATGAGTGATTGACAGAGGGGCCTAAATATGTGGCCCAAACTCAAACATGCAGTACTGTGCAAACGTCCTAGGACACCTGAGAGAGAGAGGTGGCCTTTTTCATTTTATTTTAAGGCAGCCTTGTATTCATCCTTACCATCCAGTAGTTGGTTCAGTTACTGCCAGAAAGTACTTGCTGTAAAAATATCACATTTTGGTTTCCTAAAGGACCTTTCAGCAATCCCAAACTATCCTCACATGTAGCTAGTTAAGTTGGAGTAATAATCTGGACTGTCTGTGGGTCTTTTGAGAGCCACTGCTTTAAAGAGAAGTTTTTATTAATGAGATGAGAAGAACATTTTAACACATATTTCAAACGACTGATGCCTCTACTTTAAACATGTTAAAGAAACCATGAAACATGGAAATCCAAAATGATTTTTCTATGGCTGTGCTCAAGGAACCCTTTATACCACTTTTTTTTTTAATGTACTACGCAGCAGGAATAGCTTTTGATTTAACCGTTTCTTTGTCCGTTGCACAACACTATAGCATGTCAAATGTACATCCCACAGTACCAAGTTCTGATCTTGACCCAAACGCAACAACATGGTCCAACCTGATGCAAAGCTGACCACAACTAACCAGAGACTAAATAAAGTTAGCAATGTTAACAATAATCCAATAAGTCTAAAAGGGTACAATCGGCCGTGCTCGTTTCAGGGTGGGTAGATGGAGCGCTCCATATTTATTACTCTTAAGCGATGTTGGCCAGCAGAGGTGTCTGTTAGCTGGTGCGTCTGTTAGTAAGACCCGACCTTTTCCTCAGCTGCCTGGCAGTGGCGCATTGTTACAAATGGGTGGGTTAACTGGCAGTACCAAATTAAGAGAAAATGGGAAAATTTGACAGATTATATATATAAAAATGATAGTTAACAAAAAATAATCCAAGACAGTTCAAGTCAAGTCAAGTCAAGTCAAGTGGATTTATTGTCATTTCAACTACATACAGAGTACACAGTGAAACGAAACAACGTTCCTCCAGGACCATGGTGCAACATAGACAGTGCATACAAAACACAAGTGCAACACAAACAAACAAGTGCGGACAGACAACACAGTACAGACAGAGGATAATAAATAATGACTGTAGTGTGCAAGTTGTGCAATGTGCGATAAATAGAGTCCAGTGAGGTAGTAAAGTTATTAGTGCAAATGAACCTCATGAGGAAGTTAAGCCTGCTGGGCCTCAACACCCCAAACACCCCAAACACCCCAAACACAAACACAAGTCCAGTGTTTGTTAGCTATGCTACCCTAACATCTCCTGTTGTAAAGTCAAAAAGAACTTGTCAGATGGCCAAACCTGTCAGCTGATCCACTGCATCTGAGACAAGTGATAAAATATGTTAATTCGATTTTTTCCCGAACTGTACCTTTAATTGATCTAGTGACAACAGCGTAGGACTATGTGGATCTCGCTACCTACTTCACGAGTGCCTCCAGGGTGCCAGCTTACAATTCTTTGTCATTAGTGAGGCATTGTAAAAACATGATGTCACCTCTCCGATGTTGAGAATTCCAAAGCAGTGTTGAATGGGGCTGTTAATGGATTCATTCATTCACTTCCTTCTTTTTCACACCTCTCCTTTTTTCTGCACCCCTATATCCTTTCCAAAATACTTTACCCGTACAGAAGACTTGCATTAGCACTTGCACGTTTGATCACTGACACCTTACCCATCATTCCTGTGCCTCTAGCCTAATTTAAGATGCTAATAGGCATTGCTAAAGTTTCTCAGGATGAGGTGTTAGGATTAACAGCCTCTCAGGCTTTTATTACCTGTGAGGTGTTGGTAATTAGGCTAAACAGATGAGTTGGTGAGGTAGGGTGGAGTAAATACAACGTAGTTGGGCCTTTGGTAGGTTTACAGCTTTAGCGAGCCTTCTCGGACGAGACCCCTCCTAATACACTGGTTTGATGGTGTGACGTGCATGAAATGTTTGTCACCACTGCTTCAGCGTTGTAACACAGGCTGGAATGAATGCAGCTAATGACTATGGGTATTAAATGGCTAGAATTGGCACATGCTGAAATCTGGAGGCCGAGACTGATGTATAGATGGTGTACAGCTCCTCATAGAGATGGCAGTAATACATGTGATTATGCATGTTTATTTTCTGGACGTTTTGCATCTTTATGGTGTCTTTTTGGAGACAGCTGTCAACTGCACCACCTTTCTTTGTGTTGGCATGTAATTGCGCGCAAATGACTACAATTAGGGATGAAGAAATGCATGTTAATTGAGCAATGCACGTTAATTGTGTGGGCAGTACATGGTGCAGGTGGACACTGGGTTCTTGTCTGTGCATTCAGTAATTTCCTTTAATTGGCAGAGTGAAGGCAGAGATCTATATCGCTGTAGTAATTAGCTCCAAACTGCTTAAGAGGGCTAAACCACTCTAATCAGGTCTGATCTAATTCACAGTGGTTCCAGACTCGAATTCCTCACTCCTATAACTGGAATAACTCAACTAGTCCATTTTTCATGTAATAACCATATAAATATCATGCTCATGTAAAATATATCACAGGGCCAGGGTTATCAAACTCAGTGGGAACAGCTATGCCATGCAAAATGTGTGGTATGGTATTTAAGGCTTGTTAATAATAGAGTTACAGTACTTTTTCCACACATGACCTCAGTAACAGCAGAAATTGTGGCTAGGTTAAAAATAAATAAATAAATAAATAAAAGTAATGGGACACCTGCTCATTCATTGTTAATTCCGAAATCATGGGTATTAAAAAAACAGCTTATCCTCCTTTTGTTGGAGTAACTGTCTCCTCTGTCCAGGGAAGGCTCTCTACTAGATTTTGAAGGAGCATTGCTGTGAGGATTTGATTGCGTTTAGCGACAAGAGTGAGGTCAGAATGTTGATTGATCACCACCTCATCCCCAACTCCCTAACTCGTCCTAAAAGTATCAAACACCATTATTTCAGAGAACACAGTTCCACTGCTCCACAGCTCAATGCTGGGGGCTTTATACCCCTCTGTCCCACGCCTGGCAATAGACATGGTGCCAATAGGTTATGTTTATCTGCTCCTATTCTGCTCCTATAGAGTCCTATTCTGTTGGCAGTACCTCTTAACAAGGACAAGCTGTATCAGCAATGGTTCACCTTAAAGTAGCTGAATGCATTCATTAGAAGGGGTGTCCACAAACATTTAGACATATACTGTATCAATGTTTGTTTGTGGATCATTAATTTGATGGAGTTTAAAGAACTCAAGACTTACAGCATTGTATCAGTGAACCTTTGCCGCTGAAACCACCTGGTGTCAGACTATTTAAACCTATACTTTCTAAGCTATTAATAATTTAAATAACCCATTATTAACATAATATGTGACTCCAAACTTTTGAATCACAGTGTATGGAATGCTGGTTGGTCTGCCTTTTCCATCCTTTCCATTTTTCCGTCCACAAGAAATAGAGAAGATTCAGCAAATCTGATGACAGGCCTAGCGACAGGCTGGAGAGGCCATAACTTATTGTGTGTTGATAGCTGGTGACAAATCATGGGGGACGTGCAGGAGTGTGCGTGTGTATGTGTGTAAAACCCCTTCACAGCTCATTTAGCCCCAATGTAGCCACCTGGGTGGTGTCCCCTCAGCCCAGCGAGCCCCGGCTACTTCACTGGCTAGCTGACAGTGCCGAGGCCCGAGTATACGGGCTCCGCCAAACAGATTAATCAACACAGGCTGCCTGACAAATCACCCTGCTACCAGCATTGATCAGAGAGAGAGAGAGAGAGAGAGTGAGAGAAAGAGAAACACCCTGACTGCCTTACAGATATTTCCTTTCCCTAGCCTGTTATCAACACATCATACCCTCTAATCACACATTGCCCTGTTACCGAGATATGACAGACACATTGCGTATCTATGCGCATAACCTCATGCTTCATAATGCACAGCATTACAGCTGAATAGGTGCAGCCGAGAGAAAACAATGGTGTTGTGTCTGGCTAATCCCATGCCTCAGGTGGCTTCCCCATCTCTCCCATTCAGATTGAAGCAAATCAAATTAGAGCAGAAAGTGGGTGAAATCAAAGACCTTAACACAAAAACATAGGGCCGCGCTTTAAATCGGCCCCCATGGCCATTCCTCCGCGTTTTATTATCAGCTACAATGCAGGAAGTTTGCGGCGCGCCTTCATGGAGCATATCCAGATTAGTATTGCTTTGACATTTGGAGGGCTCGCCAGTGTCACTGTAATGCTTTCCTTAGGGGAACCCGTGTGAGAGGCACATGCTAATGCACTGCTGGCTTTGGAACATGACTGCTCGAGCCACAGACCCTATGGAGAATATGCATTTGTCGTGCAGAGACACCAATATATACTCGGCCACTATTCCACAGCCTTCCACTTTTATTACTGTAATGCATCATATATTCACTGCTATTAGTAAGTCTATATTAGGGCTAAATTACATTATTTAATAGTATATATGCAAAAAGGTGGGAGTTTGTTATGGTTTGTAAATCACTTAACCTCTTAAACTCCCTGAAAACGCTGGTGGCTCCTGGCTTTCTTCCCCCACTGTTCTAACTTAGGAACAGCTGGCAGTTTGCAGTGCTTTACCGTAAGGGGTTAAAGGACACCTATGCTAACAGGGACATTTCTGAACATTTAGGGGCTCATTCTATGGGTGGGCTTTGGCCCCTCTAATCATGTTTTGTGTATTAAAGAGTGAAATATGACTCCTGATTAGAAAAAAACAGCTGAAAAATGCCATAGCAAACAGAGTAATAACTCTGATCATACAGTAGAAAATGCATATGTCATCAAGTAAACTGTCTGTAATAAAAAAGCAACTAAAATAAATTGCAATGAACATTTTTTCATCCAATATGGTCATTGACAATTGCCATGGGGGCTCTAAGCAATTATTTAGCCTGCTTATAGTAAGAAATGGCCTTTTCACTGGTGTAACATTCCACATTCTAGCACCACATTTTGAAAGCCAGACTCACTATGCTGTAACATGCATGACAGGCAACCTAGGTATCATTGATGTCATGGCAAAAGCTTGTAAGTCCAATATAGCAACTTTACAGCAGAAGGAATGTGGGGTTACAAGATTTTTGCATGACGGCCACACTATATAACAGCATTCATTCAAGAAGCAGACTGATTGTAATTACAGATTGTAGGCCACAAACCACTTAAACTTGCTAATATTCCTAGGGAATCCCCAATATCGAGTGCTTGCTGTTAGATGGGACGTTTTCTTGCCGTTCTCCGTCTGCCCTCCACTGACGTTTCTGCATTAGAAAAGCAGGTAAAGCAGATGCAAGTCCGTGTTCACTTCCCATCCATTTCCCAAGCATGTGGAGCAGGTAGCTGCTTAGGTATGCACGCACCATCTGGCCCATTCATCAGCACTCACTGCTGAAAACCAGAATGAACGTACACCGGAATTTCACGCAGTTCCAAGCCTTGTATGGGACTATTTTTAGAAGGCAGAATTAAATGTTAAATATGGCTGGTAGCCCCACTGCAGTACGATAAATTGGAATGATGTTCTTGTCTAGCCTAGTCTGTGTATTCCCGTAATGGGTATTACATTCACCCAACACGCAACGCTGTAATATGGACAAGGATTTTAATCATTAGATTTGTGAATTAATACATGCATACCCACTGGAATTCAGGTACAGTCTAGCAAAATGTTATCTATAGTCCTAAACATGCTTCTGTCCTCTTGTGACAAGAGTAGTTCATAGAACCCGAGCACCAGACAACAGAACAATATGTTAAAAAGATTATTATTACTTTTATTTTCATCAATATTTTATGCTGTAAGGACAAAAGTATCGGTGACACCTGCTCATTCTTTGTTTCTTCTGAATTTAGGGTTTTTTAAGGATTTGCTGTGAGATTTTGATTGCATTTAGCGACCAGACTGTTACTATGTTCAGGATGTTTGACAATCACCTCCCCACTTCTCAAATCTCAAACTCCCTATCTCATTTCAGCAGTATTGTATGGAGCACCATCATTGTAGAGAACACAGTCCACTGCCCCACAGCTCAATGCTGGGGGCTTTAGACAGGGACTAGACCAGCTCTATGTGTGTGTGTGTGTGTGTGTGTGTGGGCGTATGTATGAGCATTTGCAGATCTTGTGTCAGCAATGGGTGCAACTTAAAGTTAGAAGTGGTGTCCACAAACATTTGGACATACAGTGTAGAAACAATTTAAAATGACACAATGGAAGGACACAGAGTGGGCTCTCTCCTTAGCCCCTCGGCCAGACCAAAAACTGGACACTGTAAAGATGCATGGAACAGAAAACAGACTAACACAAAAAACTGCACATGCAGGCACACGAAACAAAAAATTACTACCAGGGGATCGTAACACGGTTCTACGTGTATAAATCATGACATTTACTGAGGAACCCTGGAAAACTCCCTTTTTAGAGAGTGTTGTTGATACATTGTGAATATGGCACTATAAATCCAACCATTATACCCAAAACACGAACAACATAGGCTATCTCTGATTGGATTGCCAGCTAATGGTTTATAATGCCTATTTGACTAAAGCTAAACCATTTCACACCCTCAACCGTTCCTCTGACTTTCCTTGAGATTCATCCCTATGATAATACACACTTCATGATGTGCTCCTCACTGTGATTCCGAGGTGAATTCGAAGCGTAGGCCTTGTGTTGGGAGATTTAGCTCCATACTAAATAACTGGCTTGTTACTAACTAAGCAGTGTTAGCTTAAATCCCCACCCGCTGGGTCTATCAGCACAATAAAGAAATAGCTTAATAACGGCTAATTAATGCCCAGTTGGCTGCTGTTATGTACTAAATGTAATAACCTCCAATCACTTTTGACTTCTTGATGTCCAAAGACAACCCAGAGCTAAATAGAGAAAGAAAAGGGAGAAGAATGAATGGGGGAGAACATCTAAGTGGTGGCCTCATTTTCTTAGCAGCCCAATTAGACTGATTTGAGCTGTGCCTCCTCTGTGAGGTTTTAGTAATTATGAGGCTACAGTGCTGGGATTCTGACCCCCTCAGGAACGGTATTAAACCGTGGTCATATATTCGCTCATTACTAGCCTCTACCCCAGGGCTTTCACACATGAGCTCAATGGCAGGGGTCAGCAATGCTTTAAGTCTTGTTAATTCAAGATCATTTTAAGTGGATGTGTTAATCTCACTCTTGTCCTGCTTATCGTAGGCCTTTTACTGTTCGGGGTCTCACCATAGCCACTGTATCATGTGGCTAAGTAACCTGGCTGCCTTAGCATTGAGGTTTCATCGATTTTCATGTTATTAAGTTAACAGAATGTAAGGCCGACTGGTGTTATCAACTTGATATTTATTGGTATTATATTTTAAGGCCGATGTGTTCCTTTCGTTTAGGCACTATTTTTTAGTGTGTTTGTCACAGGATTAGCTCAAATATTTGACATGGAGATCATGATATATTGACAAAAATGTCACCTCACTGAGCACACAGTGCAGATGCCATCTTAAATATACAGTCAGGCTTCCTCCTATCATCAGTATTAAACGATAGTCGCCAGAAAATGAGCTTGGCAGGGGAAGACAATTAATTTATTATACGAACAGCCCTTGGAAATGAGGCACTTCTTTTTCGCTCTCTCAGACTCAATCTATTCTCGACTGGCGTTTGTCTGCTCAAAAAGCCTGACAATAGCTCCCACATGGCAGCAAATCCCTACAAGGTGAACAGCGAGTATAAAAGGTTTCCACACTCGTTCCTTATCTGTTTCATGCCTGATGTAGTTGCAGAGCATTATAATTTCATTATAAGAGCTAAAAAAAAACCTCTCTCTGATAGGCATCTTTAGATTATGGGCAAGCATAACAATAAATTATGCAAAGTGTTTGAAAACACACACAGCCGTAATTAGGTGGCATTTGATATTAAATGAGGTAACAGGGTTGACTTATTTATCTGGAAGGCCCCCCCAAAAGTTCCATTAGTGCAGGGGAAAATGAGCTGTTTGATATGTTAAGAATGTTACGTTGTGATCAGATTTGTTAGGCACTCCATACCACCCCCCTACACCCCCCCACCCCCTCCTCTCCCACTTTAGCCAAGTTGAAAGGCTGGCTTTCTGCTCGGATATCACTGCTACCCCCCACTGAGGGGCTGGAAAGGAATGGACAGATCAATACGCTGGCAGGGTAATCAGGTCACACCAGCCAAACTCAGCCACTATTAACTAATCACGTCATTATGGTGACCGCTGCTGCCCAGGCTGTATTTGGCCGCTGGGCATTAGGGATGGGCAGTGCTACACTCTAGAAAAGGGGTTCTTCAGAGGTTCATTAGTAAATGCAGTGGTTCTGCATAGTGACTGGAATCTGGATTGTATCCTGATAAGATTTTAGCCACATGCATTTGCACTCAGTGGTCAAATGCATCTCCGGTTAGTCCGACTAACATCTGGTTGTAATGTGGGACAGAATATGCAAATCCGCTTGTTGTACGGCAGTTATTTCTGGTGTTTTGGTTATATTGTGAGGAGTTTTGTCTGTACTGGGTGACGTTTTGGTTGGAGAGATGTTACAACATGGCTCAAATGCGTCTCAGTCCAAGTGGTTTGAGTGATAGTCTTGGGTACGTTCAGGCTTTTCCTGATCCAGATCAGATAATCCTGATACTGAAGATGCATGAAGTGACCAGGTGTAAAAAATGGTCTTAGAGTGTACTGATTTCATGTTTCATTTAGTACTGAGTAATTTGAAGGCTAATAACCTAATAATAATAGCCTAATAAAGTAAATGTTACACCGAAAATTGACCTACAGTGTTTGTGCTGTGAACAGTTTGTAAATCTGTGAGTTATTGCCTCATAGTTTAGCTGGTAGTTACTGTTAAATCACAGAGGCCTAAAACACAAAGAGTATAATTAGTGGTGAAACTGAGGTCTATAATTGAGGGGGATGGTGAGAGGTGTAATTGAGATTGAGGTTTCAGACTCTAAGCACAAGTGCTTCTGTATAGTACTGAAAAAGGCTTATTTGACTCATAATGACATTGGAACCATGTTGGGGTTAGAAAGTGTGTTTTCCACCAGTTTGAGGAACCATTCCCAAACCTGTCATTTGTCATGGTTCCCTTGAAGAATGAAGCACTGAAGAACAGAGTGCAGTGGAAGGTTTTCCACTTTGAGCGCATCTTTGAAATAATAATATTAATAATAATAATAATAATAATAATAATAAAAATCCAGTTTCCTTGCTTACTGTTGCTATTGCTGCATATCTAATGTAGGCTAAAGTTGAAGTGTGGTAAGGGTGTAACACTCCAGTTACCACCAGTTACCAGAGCAGTTGCACTGGTAGTTACTGCCACTGTAAATAAGTACAACAACTGAACAATGGGGGTAGGTGCCCACCTTTATCCCCATATTTTTCTGTTGTTTTATTGTATTTATTTACTTATAATTTTAGGACTATTTGTGCCCCTAAAATAACATATCAATATCAAGCTCGAAATTATAGCACTGACATGTTGCAAATGCATGCGGCAGTGCCCCCTAAAATGCCCCTAAAATGCCCATGAAATGCCCCTTGGGGAAAAATTTTTTTTTTGTCAGTTTTAGAGTGGAGAGTAAGAACAGTAAATTGCGGAGGAAAATCTTGAGGAAAAAACGCTACTACTTATTTACTTTATTTTGAGACCCATCTTCTCATTTTATAATATCTCTGTTCTGTTCGCGGGAACCAACTTTGTCCTGCTCTCTAGATTGTCGCTCAGTCAGAGCTTCTGTTGTACAGGTTAAGTTGGTGGCATTAGTGCTACGAACATCAGCAGAAAGCAAAGTGAATTGCACTTCAAATAAATAAAAAAGGGAATAGCGTTGGGAAAAGTTTTTGCAGTATCAACATATTTGTGTTAGACTACGACTGGCGCCACTCGTGGCCGTCATTTTCCCTTGTGAGTGTGTGTGTGTGTGTGTATCACTCTTAAAATATGCATCACTTACAAAGGGGGGCTGCTGAATAAATGATAGCTTACATCTTACAGGCACATCTAGGTGAAATCAGGATGAATCTTTTTTTGTTGCTGTGTTCAGCTGGGAGCATCCAGCCTTTGCGTGAATGTGTGTGTGTGTGTGTGTGTGTGTGTGTGTGTATATGTGTTTATAAGTGCAAAGCTTTGTTCATTCATTTATAAGGCCGTGGCTTGCCGAGGCTGGGGTTGTGCCGGGGAGCGGTAGGGGCTGCTGCGTGTCGTTCCAGTGTATGTTACGGGGTGGTTGTGTGACGGCACGGCGTCTTCGTGGTGAAATAAGGGCTGTCATAGCGCTCTCTGGGTGCAGCCAGCCTAGGCCTGTCAGGAAAGACGGATTGCCTCTGTGGAGCTGCTTGATCCCTGGGACCTGGAGGCTCACTGGAGCCATCAGCAGGTGTCTGCCGCTCCTGCTTGTTATAATGTGTGTGTGTGTGTGTGTGTGTGTGTGTGTGTGTGTGTCTGTGTGTGAGAGGGAGAGAGAAATATGACCGGGAAGCTTGAATACTTTAAGAAAGAAAGAGACCCTCGGCTTAAGGGGACTATATTCCATCATTTTTCTGTTATCAGTTCAACTCTCGTTAGCATTAGCATTAGCCTTATTGATCATACTTAACAACATACTTTCCAACTTTCCATCAGCAGGTGTTCACTGCTCTTCTGGTTAAGGAGTGTGTGTGTTTGAGACAAAAGTATTTAGACACCTGCTCAATCATTGTTTCCCCCAAGAGCTTATACTGTCTACTCACCCAGCAACAGAAGCTTTGATGAGGTCAGGATGTTGGATGATCACCACCTCATCTCATCCCCATCTCCCCAACTCAAAATCTCAAAAGTACTGGATGGAGCACCACCATCATTCCAGAGAACATAGTCCCAGTGCTCTACAGCTCAAAGCTGGGGGCTGGTATTTGGCGTGGTGCCAACACGTTCATGTTTATCTGCTGCGGTGAGTCCTATTTTATTGGCAGTACCTCTCTACAAGGGTTGGACAAGCTGTATGAGTGCATTTGCACAAATCGTAACGTGCTCCATCATAATCCTTTTGATCTTTTTCGAAGTGATTTCTAGCCATGTCATTTCACCCTCTCTTAGCATTAGCATTAGCATCACTGAACACATGTGATTTGAACTACTTTGTAATGCACTTTTCAGCTTCAGCTTGAGAGACAGTGGTGCTCTTGGCTTGTCACAGAGCCAGTTCTAGCAGCTCTGTGGCTAAGAGGGCTAATGATTTAGCTGAAGTGATGGGGTCCGGGGTAGCGGCTCAGGAGCTGCAATTTCTGTGAGAGGTGTCATCCACATGAAGATAGTGCACTCTTGACACGAGACAGAGTCAAGGGCAAACACAGCCCGGCGCGGCTTTATTTGACAAACTGCGGCGGAGGTTAAGAATTGGGTGCGTTTGAATGAGCGCACCAGTCGGAGTGCGAGTGCTGTGTGATCAGGGTCACTCGGCCTCATCACAGCTTATATCTGAAGCTTATTTTTGTACTGTTACTGTGACAGTGCCTTCTATTATCTTAGTGAATATATAACTCACCTGCTTACAGGTGTTGTTGCAGAGCATAGTGCTAGACAGTAACATTAAAACATAAAAAAGTGAATATTGATTGTCTTATGACAGTGGCTTTTTTCCAGGAGTAGGATATACACCGATCAGTATGGCCTGCCTAATACTGAGGATCCCTTATACTGCCACAATGGAGCATTCAAGGCATGGACTCCACAAGACCTCTGAAGGTGTCCTGTGGTGTCTGACACCAATATGTTCGCAGCAGGTCCTTTAAATCCTGTAAGTTGAGAGGTGGGGTCTCCACATGTGCAAATGTTTATAGCCATCCTTTCTAATGATGCATTCGACTCCTTTAAGTTGCATCCATTGCTGATACAGATGTACAGTAATGCACACACACACAGCTTGTCTAGTCCCTGTAGAGAAGTATTGTCAATAGAATAGGACTCTCTGGAGCAGATAAACATGAAACTTATTGGTACCAAACCTAATGGCAGATGTGGGCTAGAGTGGTATCAAGCCCCCCCCAACATTGAGCTGTGAAGCAGAGGAACTGTGGTCTCTGGAATGATGATGGTGCTCCATTCAACACTTTTAGGATGAGTTGGGTTGAGTAGGGGATGAGATGGAGTGGTGATCATCCAACACCCTGACCTCATTAATGCTCTTGTCACTAAATGCTTTGAAATTCAGCCTTCCCTGAACAGTAGAGACAGTTACTCCAACGAAAGCAGGATAAACTCTTTGTGTGATCCAACGAATCAGCAGGTGTCCCAAAAGTTTTGTTCGTATAGCGTATAGAGTACTGTTTAATAAAAAGAAGCACTCCTTTGTTTTGTTAGCAATAAAGTACCTGACCTGTACTGTAGGTCTGTACTGCAGTTACTGTGTTTAATAATGAGTCAAGACAGCTAGGAAAGGTAACAGGCTCTGTGTTTGAAAGGGTTTAGTGGTCGCTGAGGCACTCTCCTGAAACCTTCCTGAAGTCCAAAGCAGCACAGATAATAAGTAAAAGTCTAGTAACTTTTCAGGTGCACTTAGCTTTCACCTGAAGCCCAGACACATTTCTCTTATCCCACCGCACACGGCAGCATTAGACCGGTGGTCCACAGACACCGGGGCCGTCCTCTTTGTGTCTGAAGCGTTCTCTGATGTGCCGGGGCTCATCAGCGGCGCAGGGGATTGGGCACGGAAAGCCGTGGCATGAAGGCGAGGGCCTGTTTCAAAGGCGGCCGCTGGAAGGCCTGTGTGGAGCCCCTTTGATCAGCATCCGTGGTGGCGCGGCAGCGAGGACAGCGTGTGCCGGTAGAGGCGCTGCAGTGGTGTTTTTGAGTGCGTGTGGAGGGGGAGATCACAGTAGAGGGAGAGGGAAGGGGGCTGACGGAGAGATGATGGATGATCAAGCCTGGAGCTAAGGGAAGTAGAGCGGCGGGGGACGAGGGACACTCACTGATGGAGGACGCTAGCTCGCTGTGGGCGATCCGCAGATATGCTGTAGCTAATGTACAGAAGTTGCTGCAGTCGTAATGTAGCTGGCATTAGTTTTAGTGTTTGACACTTAGGAAAAACACTCCAAGGGTCCAGAGTTTCTTCCTAACTCTCATAACAACAATATCTTACATATTAGTTTCATAATGGTTACTCAATAATAAAACATATTACACTTCACTTAATAATCCTGTATTAAATCCAGCTTTTGTTGGAGCAACTGCCTCTACTGTGCAGGAAAGAATTTCTACAAGATTCTGGAGCATTGCTGTGATTCTGGAGCATTGCTGTGATTGCCTTCATCCCCAACTCATCCCAAAAGTACTGGCTGGAGGACCACCATCTTTCCAGAGAACACAGATCCACTGCTTCACAGCTCAATGCTGGGGGGGGGGGGTGTATCTGCTCTAGAGGGTCCTATCTTAAGGGTGCAACTTAAAGTAGCTGAATGCATTTATTAGAAAGGGTGTCCACTAATATTTGGACATATAGTGTACAATACAGTCTTAAAGGGCCCATGTCACAGTCCTTATAACTCATATATGGAAATTAAGCTGGACAAACAGCTTATTTTCAATGCACTGTTTTTGTGATGTCAAGAAAAGCAATGCATCTGTCTATTCAGCCTACAGCAGTTTTGCTCCAGCCATTTATGCTGGAGTTTTTCAGTACAGGCTTTTTTTTCAAATGAGGCACAGTACAACTGAAGACAATTAGCCAATTAGAACAGGGTTCATTTACATCAATCTTAAAGGCACAGTGACCAAAAAATAGCTGGTTTAATTCCAAGGGACTGAAAAGTGTCAGTTATAAGAGTTTGGAGGGATAAAATACATTAAAGACAAAGGTAGGATATGGGTGATTTTGGTATAAAAGCTTATGCCACACTTGCAGTTGGTCCCTATTGCTAATATGGCTAGTGAAATTGATGTGTACGTTTATTGTATATTGTATATATAGTATATAACAAGGTCTCTGCATACATTAACCGTCTTCGTGTCATTTAGGTCAAAAGCATCTCAGGTGGCTCCTTATGCTTGAAAGAAGGCAAAATATGTACAAAGCCACATTACGAGACCGAGAGCTACTGAACAATCTGAAATATAAGACCATGTTGATGTCTTTACTATTATTGTGAGAAGTAGCAAAAATGCAACTGCAGGTCAGCCCAATAGCATCATCATGTACTGGATGGCCTAGAATAGTTCACGTGTTTTGGAAGGCATTGGTTCACGCCGGTGTCTTCGTAGATCTGTATCCTTGTGACCTTTTCTCATGTCCTGGCTATCTGTTGTAGTCCTATACGTCCCAAAGGGCAAAAGCTATAAGCATGAAATGAGCTAGCTTCTTCCCATTCCAGGGCAAGGGCAGAGCTCCAGAAGGCCCAGACCGATCCCTCTCTCTCTTATTCTCTCTCAAGGCAAGTCTCTCTCCGGCTGTGGCACGCATGGAAAGCCCTGACCTTTTCGCAAAGTTTAGCACTTTAAATATTTAGCTTTGCATTATGATGGATCCTTGAAGTGCTAAGCATGTGCGAAGTCTCTGATTAGCGGAACTTGTCGGCCTCCCTTTTTTGTGGCCCGGCACTGAGCGCCACATCCCTCTTTGTTTGACAGGCGCACGTTTAAACAAACACGGGTACCTGTCGGCGACCGGCGGCTGGCACCCAGCTCTCTGCGAAACACGAAGTGCTGAGGAAAACCACTCCGCTGGCTGACAGTTACTCTAATGGCCTCGCTAGTTCTTCTCCTTCTCATCCTTTACTGGGGACAGGCCATGCAATGTGAGCCACGGGGTTAAAGAGACAGTTTGTCCAAAAATCAAGTTTTCTCTTACCCCAAATGTAGTCAATCAGCCAGGACATGTTTTCTGCCTAAAGGCTGCTTCCTTAGTCTTTCACATGAGCTACGTGGCTAATGACACGGACACATGATAGAAAGCTTAGGGCCAGCTGTTTAGCAGACTGTAAACTACACGCCTAATCCACACACTTGCCTCAAATCACATTGACTTATGTGATTTGTGACACTGTATGACACTGGACACAGACGCATCCCATAGCTAAAAACAGTAGTTGGTGCTTGGAGCCTGAATCTGTACATCTATCCAGTTATAGATAATAGTAAGTCATACAAGGTTGAAAGCTAACTAAGCAAATACACATATCAGCCATAACATTAGTACCACTGACATCTTCTCAAATGTCATCTTCAATGGCATTTGGCAAGGGGTGTGTACATTAGACAGCAAGTGAACAGCCAGTTCTTGAAGGTGATGTGTTAACAGCAGGAAAAAAGAGCCAGATTGTGATGGCTAGATGACTGGGCCAGAACATCTCCAAAACATAAGGCAGGTCTTGTGGGGATTTTTTGGTATGCAGTGATCAGTTCCTACCAAATGTTCTTCAAGAAAGAACAACTGATGAACCAGTGACCATGGAGACCCTCAACTTCACTCACAGCTTACAGGATCTGCTGCTATTGTTAATCTTGGTGCCAGATACCACAGGATGCCTGCAGAGGTGTTGTGGAGTCCATGCCTCGAATGATTAGATCTCTCGTGGTGGCACAAGGGGGACCTACTCAGTATTAGACAGGTAGTACTAATGTTATGGCTGATGGGTGTATAGATGTGATTATGTGGGTCATCACTGATCTGTTTTTATGTTAATGTTTTCAGTGAATTACATTTTTTTACATTTCAAACATTTTTACCTTCTCTAGTGTAAACATAGCAGGTGGTGCCATATTTGTAGATTAAAATGAGCAAAGTTTTACAAAAATCATTAAATAATAAAATAGTTTGCAACCTCAATAAAATAGTTTGCAACCTTTGGATTTTTAACATATTGCAAAATAAGGCAGCTTTAAAAATACTGCCTGTCTTTAAATACTGACACTTTTAGTGTCTTTCATGGTGCAACATTTAAGTGATGGTTCAAGTCATATGATTTGATCTCATCAAAGCATTAAAAGGTTATTATAAATGTATGCAAACTTGAGAACGAGCTTTATATGGATGACAAAGTATAAAAACAAGATTTTTTTGGTGTCAAAATTGATGATGATGATGATAAATTCATTTAGATGGTTTGCACGATGCCAAACTCGTATCTGTAAGCTTCTGTTATGTTAGCTATGTTATAGCTTCTCAACTAAAGAAAGAAACTTCAGAAACCAAACGTTGAATGTGTCTTCGCCTTCATTTTAGGCCGAACAATCAGTTTAAGCTAGACTGGACTGGAGAAGAGTTTAACACGATGGGGACAGTGTGCAGTTCTGCTGGAGAACGTTTCCCCGGCTGCTCTTCAAGCTTGACCTCTTGCGCAGCCGGTGGCTGGGATCCTACGGCGAAGATAGATGGTTTGGAGATTGGATGACTTTCGGGTGCGCTGCCCGAATGTAAAATCCGACCTATCACTGTGGAACGCAACAGGACAGCTGTGTTGATAATACATGTGTTGATATTACATGCAGGCCCGGCTGCGGCTGTTTGACTATTCAGCTATGCGCTGTGTACATTTTGCTTAGCGAAAAGCTCGCGGTTGCATGCAGATGTCGGCCAACCTGCGTCGCCCGCGTCTGAATGCATCTGGACGGTGTCATTTGCACAGATTCCTGGCGGATGGTATAAATTCGGTAAATATATGAGTCCTAATGCATGTAGCCCTGCTCTTTATGCGGGGAAAGGAGCAGAGTCAGCGAGAACGGTATTAATGCATGAAAAATGAGCCGGGCGATAAGAATGAAAGGGCACATCAGACTGGGCTTATTAAGACAGAAAAGCCAGTGAAATTGCTGGGCTGACGCTGTGTATTTGTCAGGAAACATTAAAAAGACTGAAGGCTCCAAATTCATCTTCTACTGCCTTTCGCTGAAGACTGCAGGGACATATTCCATTTAGTGACTCCTTATGATACGACTCACTCTACTGTTGTGCTGTAGGTTTGGATTAAACCGTAAAGACCATGTTCATTAGATTTCCGTTTGTTCATTAGACTAATTTTATTATGTAGACACACAAATGGAGAAGTTGAGCAATTTCATTTATAATAGTATTCAAATGTAATTGTCAACACATAATTAATTACTGGTATTTACATACTGAGTTACATTTACATTCAATCTGCTTGATTGATCAATAGCTTTATAGCTTTTTTATGCCATTCGTTCCATAGAAATTGAAAAAACTGACATTAAAAATCATTTCACTTAATTTTACTATTCATGTATTTACTTTGCCTAAAAACAGTCATATCTGAATATTATTTTAATAATAATATATTATTATGATATTAGTTAGTATTAGTATTACTAATTAATAGGTACAAATAAGCACCCTTGTTTCAGATGTCACTAGCGAGACGATGTGGCATGGGCTGTATTAGGTGATTGAGGTGTTCATTATATAGGTTAACTGGTCCACAGCGGTCAGTTGCTCTTTACAACTTACCAGAGACATTGCCATACCCTATTATCATGCCCTTTTGGACATCAGTCAAATCATGTCCGTTCCCCATGATGGTCATTTTGCACTGTGATACAGCTGACTGGTGTGCCTGCTCATTTATGCTTGCAGCAACCAAGCAAATACAGTTACGTTGTTTGGGTGCCCACAACGCTGTCACAATGTTGAAATGCATGGTGATCTATAATATATGATGTGTTTTATTGTCAGAAAATAGATCATTCCAAATCAGGGGTGGTCATAATATTCTGATATGACAATGTATAAAGTGTTTAGCCAATTGAAATCATAATAAAACATGCAAATAACCTTATAACCTTAAATAAAGAATGATATTGGGAGTGTAACAAGTGCATTAATGTTGAATGTGCTCTGTAGAATTCGCTCTTTATGGATTCATGGACAAACAAACTCTTAAAGCGACATTATACAGCAATTTTTCCTTAAAACAGCAGCTTCAGAATCATATTGATTGTCCACTGACCTGGAATAGGTAGACTAGCATCTCTATCTTTGCCATTCTTGGCTGCTGCTACTGCACTTTTGTGGATGAGAACTATACATGCACATGTTGTCCATAAGGGGGCGCTCATAATGTGATTTGTATTTATTGCTCTGGAATTACTGCCTAACTGTAGGGGGACCGCAGGAGCCAAATATACCCATTTTATGCTGCTTTGACGTACACTATATGGACATAAGTATCGGGACACCTGCTCATTCATTGTTTCTTCTGAATTCAGTGGTATTTAAAAAATGCTCTACTAGATTTGGAGTACTGCTGTGAAGAACAAGGTGGGGTCAGGATGTTGGATGATCACCACCCTACCTCATCCCCAACTTCCAAACTCATCCCTAAAGTACTGGATTGAGCACTATCATTTCAGAGAACACAGTTCAACTGCTCCGCAGCTCAATGCTGGAGGCCTTTATGCCCCTCTAGCCTACGTCTGGCCTGGTGCCAATAGATTAATGTTTATCTGCTCCAGAGAGTCCTATTCTTCTACTGGCATTACTTCTCAGTGTCAGCAATGAGTGCAACCTCAAGTACCTGAATGTCTTCATTAGAAGGGGTGTCCACCATGTGTATTTTGGCGTGAGTCTCCGTCAGTAGAGTCCCACTTTCATATTAAAACATCTCTCCTCTTCTTAAACACAGATCTTGTATCATTTTGAAGTTTAGGGTCTGTTCTTCTATCATCCTCAGCTTGCTTCAGTGACACATGGGCGGTTGAATTATGCCAGGCTTATAGACAGCAATAACTGTGACTTCTAAAAGGTAAATAAGCGACATATAACATTGGCAGGTACAGTTCATAGGGGAATGTTTACTGCTGCTTTTGTCATATTGGACCCCCATCCCCCGCCCTCCCTCCTTCCCCAGCACCCCCACTATTTCAAATTTGCACTTAACACCTTCCTGTTGCCGGCCTTCTCATTCATCAAGCGTGTTTGTCCCACTGACAAGCTCCGGACCGCCGGCTGAATATCAATATCAGCTAAGACAACGGCAGTGCGAGCGAGCCCGCTAACCTTCAGCTAAATGTCATTCTGCTTAATCCTATTTGAAAATTAAACATTGAAAAAAGCTTCAGCGTCTACTCTTCCTCCTGCTAGACACACACACACACACTCCCCCCACACTGTCGCTGCGTCGGTTTCGGCACGTCGCTGACATTTGTAAAGATTGTGTTTTCCTCATGTTCTCTATTATTTGTTATTTGTTTGTTGCTCAGAAGTAATGACTGACCGGGGATGAGAGACTGAAGCTATCTGGATCCATTTCCCTCTTTGTCGTGTGTGAGTGTGTGTGTGTGAGTGAGAAGTGTACCCGAAACTCTGGACTTGTGTGCATGTGCATTCATGTGTATGTGCACTGATATGAGCCATAACATTAAAACCACCTGCCTAATATTGGGTAGCCCCCTTGTGACCCTAAAACAGCTTTGGTAAAGGCATGGCCTCCATGAGACCTCTAAAGGCTTGGCCTCTTAGCAGCAGATTTGTTTAAAGTCCTGTAAGACTCGGGGCCTCCACGCATGTAATGCATGAGCCTTTGGGTGACTATGACCCTGTAACTGGTCCATCGGTTGTCCTTTCTTGGATCACTGTTGGTAGGTACTGACCACTGCATACTGGGAACACCCCACAAGATCTGCCTGATGTTCCAGAATCTCTTTATCTCACATACAATTATACAATTAAATACAATAGAATTTTACTTGGTGAGAGCAACACAAGTATGACATGTAACAAACACACAGACTGTTAACAAGTATTACACTAAGAAAAAAAATACACTAAACAATAAATAGAATAAAGAATAATACGTTACAAAAGGACCAAAAGTAATCGGAAATCTGTGCTTGTACAGGTATGAATACTGCATATCCATATGTAGCCTGAGTAGACATCTATACACAGATATAATGATATAAACATTAACATCTGTACAGCTGTGCAAATAATCATAGTGCAAATGTTGTGCATGTGATGTATCAGTACTGTGGTGCAGTTAAATCCAGTTTGGTTCAGTTAAATTTAGAAGCTCAGTTCAGTTATAGATTAGGTTTATAGATTTGGGTGTGAGGTGTCCACTGTGGTTTAGGAGTACCACAGCTCTGGGGAAAATAGCCGTTAGCGTGTCATGCTGTGCTGGTTCTGATGGTACTGAGTCTTCTACCAGAGGGGAGGGTCACCACATCAGCACATCATCTTAAATAACTGACTGTTTATTTGCTGCCTATTACTGTTTATATCCCACCCCTTGACAGGTGCCATTGGAACCAGATAATCACATAAATAATCACTTTAAGTGATTTCCTTACGGCTGTATGATTTTAGAACATATGTCTATTGAAAAAAGGATTTATGTATATTGTTGCTGCCAGGCAAAAACCTTGTATCTCAAAAAGTTTTACATGAAAAAAAAAACTATCTAACTTTTAATGGTGCATTGGTCTACTGAATGGTCCATTTCTATTGGTCTGTTCATTATAACACACATTGTATAGAACAAGTGCCAGATTTAAACTGTTAGAAAGTGAAAAAGCATGCAATCCCGGAAGAGATCTGCTGCCTTGCTCACAGTGCGTGCTCTAAGCCAGCTATATAAAGCTGCGTCTCTAGTGGGAGGGGTTTTAAAGGGTAATATTAAGGACAAATTGTATTTCAGTCAGTAAATATGTGAATAAAGTCATATTTAGGTGAATTCTTCTGTGTCAGTTTGTACAAAGGTGAATAAGGGTTTGTTATGGAGCTCAGTGAGGTAGTGTTTGAGTCTACTGAGGCTACTGGACTGAACTGCAGATGCCCGGCTACAACCAAATACTTTACAATAGCATGCTTTCCTAGATTACGATTTCCTAGATCTGATCTGACACTCTTGTAGATCGATGTGTTGGTCAGCTCTGCTAGTACATTTACTGAGGCCTTGAGTTACAGATCAGGCCGAATCAGGGTAAACAGACAGAAAAGGAAGATTCAGTTGTAATAAGCTTATGGGATGGGATGTTTTTCCCAAAACTGTAGATGCATATTTGTAAATGTGTATGCATGCAAATATGGGTACTTATGTTTGTGTGTATATAATGTGTATGTTTGTGTGTGTATGGATGAGGGCAGTGCCCTTGATCCTGACGCTCCATAGCCATTGAGGCAGTACTGAGATGTGTTGCAATGGGAAAAAGTATATGAGAGAGAGAGAGAGAGAGACAGACACACACACACACAGTGAGAGGAGTGCTGTTGCTGTCAGGTTCAGGCCCAGTGGCTCTGTTAAAGGGCCTGTGACAGGGAGAAAGAGACACAGCCCTGAGAGCAGACAGGCGAGAGAAGCCCCCATGCATCAAACACACATATTTACATAAACAAATCCTCCCCATATAGCCTGTAATTACCAGACTGACAGTGCCGGCCACGTGAGGGGGAAAAAAAGAGCTTGTCTGATCCAGACAGATACACAATGACCGAGACAGAGGCTCCATCAAAGTGCACCTACACTGGGGGCAGCCTGCTTGTGTATGCATGCACTGCATCAGATGATAGGCCATGCCTTTCCTTTGAATATATGGAGTTCATACATCCTCCTCTGAGGACTCTGGATAGGGGTCCACATGAAAAGACACACAAAGGCTTTAAAAAACGCTATTATACAGCTGGAAAATGGAGCTGGAATGACAACTCAGTGTAGTGACACGTAGTGCAGTCAGTGTGATGCAGTGTGTATCATAGTGCAGTGGGCTTCTAACACTTAGGTGCTGAATATGATGTACAGTGCAATCAGTAACACACTGGACAGTCGTAGGCTACAGTTGGGGAACCTCTGGTGAGATTACATGATTTTTTTGTTAATCTAAATGTAAATAAATACAAATCCTAAACAAAGAACACACTTTATTATTTATTTTTTTAAATTATGTCCAATATCTTAAATTCTGCTAATAAATTGTCATATGTATTCACTATTTTTGCTTAGATTTGTTCACTGTTTTTGCTTAGACAATCAAATAACACAACTCCCCCCCCCCCCCCCCCAGAATACTAAGAGGGAGGGAGTGAGTGAGGACACAACCTCAGATCTTGCCATAGAACCAAACAGCACTACTGACCCCAGACCTTCATGATAGAAGACCACATTTCTTAAAACTGTGATATTTCCTATGGTCCATTCTGGGGCCTCTTCAGTTCTTTTTATATATTGGCATGTACAATTATTAACAAACTACAAAACACAGCATCTTTTAAATTTCTACTTTTATGGCATTTTCCTTTTATTTTTGTTTAAAATTCTTGTGTTGCTATTTTTATTTGCATCACTACTTATAGTATTACCCTTTTTTTGCTCTTACATTTTTATTTGCTTAATATTAATATGCTTATCATCAATATGAATATCATCTTAGTGTTTTCCATTTTCTTGTTTATGCATACGGCCCTATCTATTTTCCTTCTGTGAAGTGGTTTGAACTGCATGTGTGTATGAAAGGTGCTATTCAAGTACAGTAAATCTACTCATTAGTATTACTGTAACTGTCCATTGATCATAAATGCAAAATGACAGCAATGTAAAGTGTCCAATAGAGATGAATATAGTACTAAATGATAAGAAATGGTGTACACGTCTAATACTAATAAACTATGATGTCTAAACCACATGGAAATGTTTTATTTCTATTAAACCATCACAAATATGCAAGACCCCTCTACTACTACATCTTAATAGTCAGGGTTCCATTTAAAGCTTTATTTGCAGTGTTGAAAGCAAGCTTCTTTTGGAGCTGTTTGGTGTGAAAAGTTTGCGTGTTTAAATGTGTACTGGAGCGACGAGTGTAGAGTAGCTATCAGGTAATAAAAGTCTGTTGCATTGACTTTATGTAATCTAATAAGCTCACTGTCTGCCTCTCTCCCTCTCTCCGTCCCTCTCTTCACATGCCTCACAGGTGGGAGATGCAGGACACAGCACCACTTGACGATGAGGAGAAGATTTTAGTGGATCACTTAAAGAAGACATATTTCAGCGGATCTCCAGAATCTTAAACATGTTTGGGATTTCTTGAGTAGAATCTTGTAGCCCCCTGTTCAGCTCTGTGATTAAGAAATGTTCTGTGCTGAGATTATGAAGACTGATGAGTCACAAAACTACAGCATACAGAGTTCTGCTACACTAACACATACACATGTATGTCTGTTGTGCCACAATACTATACGTATGTATTATGGTGTACACTATATGTATATTATATACTGTGTGTATATATATATATATATATATATATATATATATATATATATATATATATATATATATATTTGTAGGTTAGCTAATAGTATATTGTTTGACATTCATTATTCTTTAAATAAACCATTTGTTTAAACGTTTGCTGTATTTGTTTTATATGTTTATATGAAAAAAAAGTCAGAATAAGTACAAATAAGGTAATAAACACTACATTGTGATTTGATGTGAGAGTGTTTACAATAATATATATCACATTGACAAAAGTATTGGGACACCTGCTCATTTAAGAGTTTATCCTGCTTCTGTTGGAGTAACTGTCTCTACTGTCCAGGAGAGCGACATGATCACCATGCCCAACTCTCCAACTCATCCCAAAAGTACTGGAGAGCCCTAAATCATGCCAGAGAACAGTGCTCCACGTCTCACTACTGGCATTAGACATGGTGCCAACAGGCTCATGTTTATCTGCTCCAGAGAGTCTTAGGCAGTGCTTCTCAACGGGGACTAGTGTGCATTTGCACGGGGGCAACTTAAGGTAGCTGAATGAGTTCATTAGAAGGGGTGTCCACAAACATTTGGACACATAGTGTATGTGAAGTACATGTGAATCAATGTGGAAAGCATGATCTCAGCCTACTGCTTCACTGTACTAAAGCCATTTCTCTCTTTTAAGGTCACTTAAGCTCTCTTAAGGTAGCTAGCTAAGTGTTTAGCTTTACGTAATCATTAAAAAATGAACAAACGTAATTGCGTCACAGGAAAATAAATGAAGATGAATTTAAGTTAAGCATTATTAAACGTGCTGTGCAGTGTGGCCACAGCTCACACTCACACACAGTCACCTACTGCTTTCGCTTTCCCGAGAAAAGAAAAAAAAAAGTCCGTCAGTGTCCCAATTATCACACGACCCTCTAGCGCAGGCACCGAGGGCACTATTCGGCTGCTGCACGTTAACACACCATGAGGTGGCGGACTGATTTAGCGCCCTACTTACTGCACTATGTAGGCAGCAAGGGGGCGTTTGGGACGGAGCTCGGAGTTTCCGTTTCCGCCGCGGGTGTGTGTAAAGTGAAGAGTGTCTGTGAATGTGTGTGAGACAGAAACCTCCCCACTGCTGACATGGTACGTGAACGAAAGCGAAAACATTGGGAATCTGTATAGCACTTTATGTACATGTATAAATGCACCATCCCCACGAGCTGGTTCTCTCTAGCGGGGTATGGGCTCGTTTCTGCGGAGGACCGCTTGTCTCGCTGGTTGGAGGGTGGACACTGTTTACCTACAATGACACGAATCACCGGTTAAAGCACTGGCTGGACTCCGTGGAGGGATTTGACAATGAGGGTAGCTAGTTAGCTAGCTCGTTAGCTGGAGAGGTCTCTGGATGTGTTTGGCTGGGACTGGTCGGTCTTGCTCTGAAAGAGAGACTTATTTAGGGTAGTAAGCGCACAGAGAAGAGGATGGGCATGTTGTCTCATCTCCAGGAGGCTTCGTAGCTAATCACAGCCCTCCTCAGCCCTCCTCAGCCCTCCTCAGCCCTCCTCAGCTCTCCTCCAGCTCTCCTCCAGCTCTTCTGGCTTGGCTTGGCTTTGTGGTTGCTAACCAGCTAACCGGACAGTTGCTCTGGTAGACTGCTGTCTATGGGAACTTGCTTTCATGCATAGATGGAAAAACAGTAATAACTGTTTAAAGCCTGAACTGTCAAATAATTACCAGGAAAAATAAATAACAATGACATTCTGACCAATTAGCTATATATAAAAAAACAACATATATTTAATTAAATGATACTTTAGATATATAAGACTTTTATTATGTATTATGTTTGATACGTATGGAGTGCAGGGCTCACAGCAACTAGCTAAAGCTCTAAAAACGTCGTTTAACTCCACATACTTTTGAGTTTTTAAACGTTTTACTCAAGTAAGTTCAAGTAATTATTTAAGATTATTAAATTAGTTATTTAATGAGCACACTGATATTGCATAAGTAAAACGTTTAAAAACTCGAAAGTACAGGTTTAGGCTTGCTCAAGGGCCCAACAGTGACAACTTGCCACAACAACAACAACAACAACAATAATAATAATAATAATAATAATAATAATAATAATTAATCACATCTGAAACCACACTTGGTTTTACAATTACTTACAATATTATTACAATGTTATTGTTATTATTATTATTATTATTATGGCAACTGCCACTGTTGGGCCCTTAAGCAAGGGCCTTCACCCTCTCTGCTCCCTGGGCACTGCAGCAAAGGCTGCCCACCGCTCCGGGCACGTGTGCTCACTGTTACTGTGTGTGTTTGATCACTTGTGTTTATGTGTGTGTGTGTGTGTTCACTGCCCGGATGGGTTAAAGGCAGAGGCCAAATTCCATCTATGTCCAACACAAATGATGAATATGGTTGTGTTGTCTTGTCTATTTTAATTATTATTATTATTATTATTATTATTATTATTATTATTATGCAGTTTATTTGCATTATTGCACAGCATTGTTTTGCACTCTGCATTTCACACTTCACACCTCAGCCATATGCTCAACTTTGCATTGCAGAGGGATTCCCTATTTGTCTATTTATTTTATGTCTTATTTATTATCACAGTTGGGCACTGTTGGGCATAAAAACATATCAGCTGATAGTTGAACTAAGAACTTGATTTAGTAGAAGAAGTTTAATTGGTGCATATATGAGCCATTTCCTTCCATGTTTTAATGTATGCTTCTTCAGTACGTCGTGCTAAAGGTGATAACACTGTAAAGCAGTGTCAGAAGATGAGGTCTGACCACAAACTCCATAATACATGCTCACTGACTGTCTTATTACTGTCCAGCAGACTTCCGAGCCAGTCCTTTAACTGCTGTATAAATGCTGGTTAATTATTAATGATACTGTCTGCTCCTCCAGTGTAATAAAAGTGTTTTCCCTCTCAGTCGACCTCCCCTAACCTTTGATTTGTCCTTTTCCATATGCAGGGTGTCCCACTGTGAGGGTTTTAAAGCAGAGAGGGCTCATGCTTGTCAAAGCTGACAGTTTTATATTTTATTTTTGGTGGATAACTATGGCCCAGCTATTGGCACAAGAGGAAAAGGAGAAAACGACTGCGCTGAAAGGTAAACAATGAAGAGTCCACACCTCCACTCACACTCCTTTAAAAAGAGCTCAAACAAACAGCACTGCTGCAAAGTGTCTGATCAGTCTAATCAGTAAATCATTTGAGCTGCTGGTGAAACGGAACCCGTCTGTACAGTGTTGGGTCCAGAAGTACAGAAAGGTCATTTTTAACTAATGTATTTATTTTCTTGTGATTTTAGGATAACATGTTGATTTGTCGGGATAACAAATGTTGTTTTCTCAAGATAATAAATGCTTGGTTTTCTTGGGATCTCCAAAAATAACTTGGAGTAATGAAAAAACAACATTTCTTATCTTGAGATCACTTTTTTATGTCTTTTATTGCAGCTGTTTTGAGATCATGAGAAAAATAAGTGATGATCAGAAGATAAGATAAGATAAGATAATCCTTTATTAGTCCCACAGTGGGGAAATTGTCGGTGTCGCAGTGGGATAGCAAGACACTCAGATGCAAAAACGTAGATAAATTACCAATATATACACAATATGAATAATAGAGGTAAAAAAAGCAATAACAGTATTATTTACAGATTATTATAGAAGAAAACAAGATTAGAAAAATAAGCCCTATCCAGACAGGTATATTTACATGAATGTCCTGGAGTAATTCTCTTTTATACAGAGGGCTCCTCTGTGATTTTGTTCTTGCCCAGAGTGTTTTTCTCTATTGTATCCGCTGACTTACCTGCTGTTTTTCACTGAAATTAGTGGCCATCTGAGCGGTGGATATTACACACTTTGCGAATTTCTAAACAAAACTTTTCTGTCACAAAAACTGAATGGGATTGTTGTTGGAGCCAGCGTCTCTTTGTCTATTTGGATGCACCTGTTGTAAATGTGATCATGTGACAGCTTGAATCAAACACACTTAACTTACTCAACCTTTATTGCCGTCCAGTTGCGAGAGTTTTTATTTGTTTGTTTGTTTTTTTAAACTAATTCAAATCCGATCACTCAAACTACTTTAGGAGGAGGTCTGAGACGCATCTGAGCCACATGTTATAGCAGTGTAAACACATCCATCTCTCCAAGACATATTTAACAGCCAAAACCCCTCCCAGTACAACTGAAACACCTGTGATAATTACTGCCCCACATGTGAATTTGCATCTTCTGTCCCACACAGTGATCAGATTTCAGTTGGACTAACCAGAGACCCATTTGAATACCCAGGGTAAATGCATGTGACTAAAATCTTATCAGGATACAATCCAGACACTCACATAAAGTGACCAGATGTAAACGGGTCAATGGTGGTTCGAGTCGAGTGATGGTGCGTTTACACTTTCATTTTCATGTGTCTTAACCTTATATAATCCCAGTACAGCTACGGTCAAGACGCGTGAAGTGACCAGGTGTAAACGGGGTCTTAATGTGGTTATATATGCCATAACAAAGGTGAAAGTATTAAAAGGTGGAAAACCTGGAGCATCTTTTGCTTATGAAGCTTTTTGTGTTTATTCAGATTTGTTGTCCAGGATTGACTTAGACGAGCTGATGAAGAAAGACGAACCTCCGCTCATCTTCCCCAAGACTTTGGAGGAGTTTGAGTATGCTTTTAATGAACGTAAGATGCAGTTTGTTTTTATTTCCCCACCAATCTCAGGTTGAAAGACTCTAGTGTTGCTCTTTTAAACTCAATCTCTACCCGCCGCATCTCTTAGTCTTCTGTTGTAAGTAGTAGTTCAGTTCTTCTTCCTCTGATGTGAAAATTGTCATTTGTGGGAATTGAACACCTTCCACAGATGCAGCAAGAGGAGATTAGGTGAAAAACAGCAGTGTTCTGTTAAAACACAGGAAGACTAAGACCTGTATTACCTCAGTGCACAAAGGTTTGGAAATCCTTGTTCAAATGAAATGTTTCATTGGACTTCTGTGTGAAAATATCAGAAAAAAATTTTGATCTCAGTTTCTGTTCATTTGCTGAATTTAACATATTGGAAAAACATATCAAATATAAGAAATACAATGTGCCCTGACCTTCTCATATGCCTCATATGTTAAACTGAGCAAATAACCAGTAACTGTGTTCGTGTGCAGATGTGTTAGTCTGCAGAAGAGTCTTTTATTTGTTTATTTTTACATAAAATGTTTGCATATGACTGTACACATGTACTAACCACAGTGCACTCGTGTTTTTGTGCAGTAAAAGGTTATTGTGAAGAGAGGGGTGGGCATATTGTGATCATTTTTACTTTTATGATTTACTTTTACATTACATTTACGGCATTTAGCAGACTCTCTTATCCAGAGCGACTTACAGAAGTGCTTTGCTATTTACTCAAGGATAACCTCAGCTAGTTTGAATAGACTAAAAATTCAAAGATACCTCTAAGCTTAGATACTACTAAACACAAGTCAGTATGGAGACATAATACTCTTCGAAGAGGTGGGTCTTCAGTCTGCTTTTGAAGACAGCGAGTGACTCTGCTGTTCGGACACCCAGGGGAAGTTCATTCCACCACTTCGGTGCCAGGACAGAAAAAAGCCTGATAAACAGAACACTTTTCTGAGTGTATTGTGGATATTGTTAGTAATTAAAAACACAGACCAACTGCATGGTTCATTTCAAAACAACTATTTAGTCTTGTGTAATGGGATGTCAAGCAACAATTACTAAATAGAAATCTTTGAATTAACAGTTTTCTGACGGCAGTAAAATCTGGTAATTTTGGTGAATGTCAGAATGTTATTTAAAGACAATATACAGTATATAAATATCAGGATTTTTTTCCCCCTCATATCGCCCACCTCATGTAAAGACACATGGTATTGGTGTCGAGCCAAATATTTGATATTAGCAGAAAATGATGAAAATGCTGTATCAGATGCTTAAGGGAAATTTAGACTAAATCTGATCCGATTATGTAACAAATGCCTAAACACACTAACACTTTCTTCCTGGTGGGGCAGTGAAGTTAAGAGCATTTGAGTAGTTTAGCCACATGCATTTACACTTGGTGGTTAAATGCGTCTAGTTAATCAGACTGAAATCTGATCGCTGTCTTGGATGGAAAAAAAATTATTTTGCTCATTGTGCAGCAGTTATTGTACTGGCGTGGTTTCGGTTTTGGCTATACTGGTTGGGGGGGGGGGGGTTGTTTGTACTGGGTGGAGTTTTGGCTGTCAGATGCATCTTGGAGAGACAGATGCTTTTACACTTCTATACCATGTGGCTCAAATGCATCTCAGACCACCTCCTGAAGTGGTTTGAGTGATGGGACTACTGAATGTAAATGCTAAAATAATATCCACATACAATCCAGATACTAGTCACATTTAGTGACTAGGTGTGAAAGGGGTCACAGATGCACTTGAAGTGCTTCCATTAACTATGGCACATTTTAAAGCTTGGTAGATAATATCTTAATAAAAAAAGTACTATATTAGCATTCATATCAGCTAATACTCAGGACTTTAGTATCAACAAAGAGGATGGACATTGCATTTGTCTAGCCCTCTTATAGCACACTATGGAGTGTAACTCTGACACTGCGTACACTCCAGTGTACCGCTACATGATTCAGTACAGTAAAGTGTGAATTTGAAGTAATGCAAGTAGTTAAAGCATCAGTAGAAAGATGTTTAATGCAGTTGCCATGCTGTTGTATCAGTGCACACTGCAGTGCTGCACGAGGCCAGCGCTGATTCATTAATTTTACACTGAAGGGCTCGTTCTGTTTGCTTTGTTTAGATTCGATTCACTTAAATTTTGTCTCTCGAGCGGATAACATGAAAGCAGCCTATTCACAAACCAAATTCTCTGACTTTTGAAAACAGAGATCGCTCAAGAGTTTTAGTAAACATGCTAATTACCGAATGCGTAAGTGTGTAAGTGGCAGGGCTCTCCATTAAAAAAAGTTATGGAACGAGAGCTCTTATGATTACCGGCTGTTAAGTATGAATACAGCAGTCATGGAATTATTATGTAGCGTTGGCGGCCGGCACAGCCTTGCTGGCCTTTTTGGAGTGTGAAACAAAAGCATACCGTTTGCGCTGAGCTCCCTGAAAAGGCTCCAACCTGGCACAGAACCATATACATTGTAACTGATTCTGCTTAATATTGTATTTAGTACAGGAAAGCAGAAAAGTCTAACTGGCTGTAGGGAAAGACGGAGACAGCCAGACGGAGTGAAAATTCCAGTTTATTCCGCCCCTATAAGATGAAATGGAGGGCCGTTGATGGTGGGATTTTGGCTGTGATAGTGCTGTCTGTTTTGAGAGTCTCCTGAGTCACTGGCAGCTGAATGGACAAGTTGTGCATGCCATGGGCTGTCAGTGGCTTACTCAGCCTTGCACTCCGCTTGACGGCCACATTTGCATAACCTTGCTGCTCGCTCTAAAAAGGCTCCTGTCGCTGCCTTGAATGCTTTATTTCAGTTTCTGAAAATATACACCCGCTTATTTATTTATTTATGTACTCTTTCTCTGTTGGAGACGTCATAGAACGGCCCTCGGTACCGCCACTGAACCCACCATCGCCAAGGTCAGCAGCCTCCGTTTAGCCCTGAGGGCTAATTTGAGACCTCTTTCTTTTTATTGTATTATTTATATATTTATTATTATTTATTAATGCATTTTTTTTTTTATGATCTAATGAACCTATAAAATACATATGCATCCACAAGAGAGAGAAAACGAGAGGTAATTTAAAAAAAATATTTATTTATTTATTTATTTATTTTTGGAATCATGCTGATGATGGCTTCATCACTGTTAGCCTTCAGCTTGTTCATTACTGGAAATCCAAGGTTATGTACACCTAATTAAGCTAAAAAATTGAGAACAGCATGCTAATTACGCAAGGATAGAAAAAAAAGCATAGGGAAAAAGTTGAGGAGGCATATTCCTCAGAGAGCTTGTGATGTGAGGGCGATGGAGCTGAACCTCCATCGCACGCGGGTTTTCATTAGATCCCTCTCTTCCTTCTGTTAGGCACTGCTCTTCCTAGCGTTTTGCTTCACCCCTCTGCGAATGCATAATTGATTTCGGCAAGATACTTTTCCCTTTGTTTGCTGTGTGCCACCATGTGCCGAGTCTCTCCCTCTGTCTTTCTCTTTATACACATATTTATATGCAGTATTGTTACTTATACAGTTACTGTTACATATAATACCTTGTCACTGTCATGCAAAAATCACATATCTCCAAAATGTAAACTTTACAGCAGAAGGCAATAACCTTCCTCAGCGTCCAGTGGAAGTCAGTGTTTTTGGAGCATTTCTACTGGTCTGTTCATCATAAGTTTTGACAAAGTTTTTTTGACATCATGTCAAAAAGTGAGAAATTGTACATTTTATTTGATGTGAGCGAATTGTGTTACTGAATACAATCAAATCCTCACAGCAGTGCTCCAGAATCTAGTAGAAAGCCTTCCCTGGACATTAGAGACAGTTACTCCAACAAAAGCAGGATAAACTCTTCTTTTTCACAATAAACAAGCAGGTGTCCCATTACTTTTGTCCATATAGTATGTAGAACACACACAGTTCCACACTACACTCTCTCTCTCTCTCTCTCGCTCTCGCTCTCGCTCTCTCTCTCGCTCTCGCTCTCTCATTGCACCCTCATGCACGAATAAAGGAGCAGGCACACTTTTAGCGTTCCATCTTGATGAACAGCCTTTTAGTGCTACATGATGTTGAACAGCTAACGACGAAGGCAAATACAGTAATACTTATTGAGTTAGCCGTGTTGGATTTATCGCTTGCTAACCGTGCAAAAGTGCCGGGCTTTGAAAAAGAGTCGCATAAAAATGCTTATGCAATCGTTTCTCTTCAAAGATGTTTTTCTTTTTCTTTTTTTTTCCGCTCCCTTTTTGCCGCACTGGGGTAATTGAGAAAGTATGAGGCCCTTGGGCTGTTTGGGTTAAGTGTGTATGCTTTGAGTATTTTAGCTTTGTGCATTTGCAATCAGAGAGGTCACAATTAGATTTAACACTGTTTGGGGCTTCATTATCTGCTAGTGTCAACACTAGGATAGATGGGCCTATCTCTCAAGCACACAGTGTTCAGAAGTATTACACACCGCTTGCTTTGCTTTGAAGTTGCTGGCGCTCCCTCACGAGTGAGTGTAATACTTCTGCAGAACTTTTACAAGTGTTCTGTCTTTCTCACAGCCTTGAATTTGTTAAAAAAAAAAAAAAAAAAAAAGGGCATCCAGACATCCCTTTATCTCATCATGATGGTCTGATACTCGAAATAATTTATTCTCAGAAGTGTGCTTACATATCTGCATGTATCAGCCATAACATTAGCACTACTGACAGATGAAGTAAAAAGCATTGATCTTTATCGGGTCAAAGGTGGAATCTATGTATATCTGTGCCAAGAGCCACATTGTGAAGGCTAGAAGACTGGGTCACAACATCTCCAAACCAGTGAGTACCAACCAAACGAAAGGGCAACCAGCGACAGGGACATGGATGCCCATGGGTCATTGATACGATCCATGGAGGCCCCACCTCACAACATACAGGATCCACTTAAAGGATCTGCTGCTAACATCCTGGTGCCAGATACCACAGGGCACCTTCAGAAGACCTTCTGGAATCCATGGAATCAGATCTGTTGTGGTGGTACAAGGGGGGCCTACTCCGTATTAAGTGGTGTACATCTTCTGCCTTCTCCAGATAGTACAAGTGCTAGACAGCTCATCGGACAGCTAGGAGGAGAACACTGAACAAAAGTCTGTTCTTTTGACAGACACGTACCCTGGCTAGCATCATGATTAGTGATGAGAGGAGATGATGGGTCATCCTACACCCCCTAGATAGAGCAAGGCCATTTATGCTCTCTTGGAATCCCACCCATAGATTACTGTGGCATCACTGGTGATTGAACTCACGATAACCAAGTTAAAAAGCCCAGCGCTTAGACAGTTGCACCACCCGAGAACCAATATTTTGCTTTTCTGAGCATATTGTGGACTGCATTAGTTTGTTTAATGTAGTAAATGATTGTAATTAATAGTATCCATGGGTTATATATCTATTTTTAAGATGCTAATAATAACCATGATATACTTAGGGAACCACACTGTGATGTAATTTATCATCTGTCAATTCTATCATTATTATTCCCACCATAGCCTCCTCCAGTAATTTTCACCTACATTGGAACAGTGATCACGTCCTACCAGGAGTGACCACCTTAGCAGCTGTTTAGCGGCCTCAGCGCTCTGCCAAGCGCTCGCTGTATTGTCCGGCCTTGGCACTGCAGAGGGGTCAGTGTGAATGAAGTTCTCTGGCCTCTACTCCATCCAGCCTCTCAAAGGCCTTTGCGTAGGAGGGGGAACAGTTGTGGTGGTCCAGCCACACACATGCTCACTCGCATGCACACACACACATGCTCAGGGCTCTCAGGTGGGTGGGGTACAGAGGCAGAAAGAGAGGGAGAACGAGAGAGGGGCGGAAGAGGGCCTCCAGCACCAGCTGTCTGAGGCAGGCGTGCCAGACGTCCCAGAAGGCCGAGGGAACGGTGACTGGAGCAGCGTTAGCCTTCCGCGGGCCGTGTACCTGCCAGATGGGGGGGATGCCAGCCAAACACATTTAATTGCATGAAGGGGAGGATGATGCACATCAAGCAGGCCCGGAGTTCTCAGCTGAGGGGTCTAGCTAGTAGCACTGCTTTTTAGGCCAGAGCAAACTGACCCAGCAAAGTCCTGCACCTGGACGTCTTTTTAGAATGTCTGGACAAACATAAAACAAATGATCCATGAATATGCAGATCTAGGACAGTGTGAAATGGAGAACAGTCTAGTGTTAATGGGGGCATTCTACTACAGTGTGAGTGAGGGGGAACAGTGAAGAACATTTTACAACCATATGAATGAAGCATCCTAGAGTGTGAATGAGCGAAGAACAGTTAAGAACAGTGCAGCGTGAATGAGCGAAGAACAGTTAAGAACAGCGTGGCGTGAATGAGCGAAGAACAGTTAAGAACAGTGTGGCGTGAATGAGTGAAGAACAGTTAAGAACAGTGCGGCGTGAATGAGCGAAGAACAGTTAAGAACAGTGCGGTGTGAATGAGCGAAGAACAGTTTAGAACAGTGCAGCGTGAATGATCGAAGAACAGTTTAGAACAGTGCGGCGTGAATGAGCGAAGAACAGTTTAGAACAGTATGGTGTGAATGAGCGAAGAACAGTTAAGAACAGTGCGGTGTGAATGAGTGAAGAACAGTTTAGAATAGTGCGGTGTGAATGAGCGAAGAACAGTTTAGAACAGTGCGGTGTGAATGAGCGAAGAACAGTTTAGAACAGTGCGGTGTGAATGAGCGAAGAACAGTTAAGAACAGTGCGGTGTGAATGAGCGAAGAACAGTTTAGAATAGTGCGGTGTGAATGAGCGAAGAACAGTTTAGAACAGTGCGGTGTGAATGAGCGAAGAACAGTTAAGAACAGTGCGGTGTGAATAAGCGAAGAACAGTTTAGAACAGTGCGGTGTGAATGAGCGAAGAACAGTTAAGAACAGTGCGGTGTGAATGAGCGAAGAACAGTTAAGAACAGTGCGGTGTGAATGAGCGAAGAACAGTTTAGAACAGTGCGGTGTGAATGAGTGAAAAACTTAGAACTTTAGAAGTGTCTCAGATATCTCAAAGTTTATCTAGAACTGTGGTGGGCAGCGGTGGACGATGTGGGCAGCGGTGGACGATGTGGCTCAGCGGTTATAACGTATTTTCAGACAGCAGAGGGGTGGGTTGATTAGCAGTAAAAAAATTGGGAGAAAAAAAAGAGAAACTTAATAAAAAAATATATAATAAAATAAAATAAAAGACATTACAGTTTACATTACAGACGTTTTTAAATGTTGTTGCATAAATATGACTTTTTTACCCCCACATTAGGCACATATCTTGAATTGTGTGCTTGATCATACGATTATAGATTTATTTATGTATTTATTTAACCCTAATCTACTTACAAACACAAGCGTGGCTTGAACCTCTACTTTTAAGGGGATTTCCCAGTTTGTGGAGAAGCTTTATTTGGAGGCGTGTGCACCATCGGGCGGGTAAAGAGACGTTTAGTCTGTAGGATAAATAGAATAATTAGTGTGAAATAGGAGCTGAGGTGTTAAAAGTGTGTGTTGTATTTCGGTCTGTAGATGGCCAGCTGCGACACACAACAACAGGAGAGCCGTTTGTCTTCAACTACAAGGAGGATCTGCACAGGTGGAACCAGAAGAGATATGAAGCGCTGGGAGAGGTAATTTTCACCTTTGCCGTATTTCTTACAGCAGCGTTTTGTAGCGGTTTAATCGCTTCTTAATTAGTCACACAGTTTATCCGTGTAGCGCGCTCAGACATGCTTCATATCCTCAGCCCGTTTTAGAGGTGCTAGTTAAGGAGTAAGGGAGGTAAAGTGTTGAGCTGGAGTGTATTATTAGATGAAGAAGGCCTGGTGGAGTGTGTACTATTAGTGGGGAACTTTGATGATGATTTTGATGCATCTCTGTTTCCCAGGTTTAATAACTTTGTAATTGGATTCTGTGCAGTAATTGGAAGCGCTCTCTGGAACACTGCAGATGTGTGTACACACACACACACACACATACATGCACACCACACGCACACACAATAGAATGACTCTAATAAACTCTTACTCCTTTCCAACTGACTCTTTTTAACTCTGTCTCTCTCGTTCTCACACTTTCTCTCAATTTCTATCATATGTCTCTCTTTTGCGCATTCTCTTTTTTTTGCCCATTCTCTCTCTCTCTTTCTCTCTCTCTCTCTCTCAGCTCCTTTTTTGCTCTTTGGGGTTTTTTTTTACTCTTCCTGTCTCATGGTCTCTGTCTCTCTCTCTTTTACTCTCACTTTCACTCTCACTTTCTCTGTTTTTTCTTCCTCATCTCTCTCTCTCTCTCTCTCTCTCTCTCTCCGCTCACTTTCTTTCATATACTCTACCTGCATTCTCTCTCTGTCTCTCTCTCTCTCTCTCTCTCTCTCTCTCCTCTCACTTTCTTTCATATACTCTACCTGCATTCTCTCTCTGTCTCTCTCTGTCTCTCTCTCTCTCTCTCTCTCTCTCTCTCTCTCTCTCTCTCTCTCTCTCCTCTCACTTTCTTTCATATACTCTACCTGCATTCTCTCTCTGTCTCTCTCTCTCTCTCTCTCTCTCTCTCTCTCTCTCTCCTCTCACTTTCTTTCATATACTCTACCTGCATTCTCTCTCTGTCTCTCTCTCTCTCTTACAATTCCTTTCTCTCGTTTTTTTTTTCTCTCTGTCTCTTTCACTCACTTTATCCCATTTTCTCTCAGCTTTTCCTCTCAATTTCTTTCTGTCTAACCTTTTGGGTTTATATTCTCTCTCATTTTTTTTTCTATCTTCCTTCTTCTCTTTCTTTCTTCTTTTTGCACCCACCTTTCACTAGCTTTTTTTCTCTATTTCACTTGTTTCTCATTTTTTGTCTTTCTCTTAATTTCTTTAACTTTTTTATTTTTGCTTTTTTCACTAATCTCTCCCTCTCTCCCCCCTTTCTCTTTCTCTTTCTCTTTCTCACTGTCTCCTTTCTCTCACCCTTTTTTCTTTCACTTTTCTTTCTTTTGTTTGCTCTCTCTCTCTCTCTCTCTCTCTCTCTCTCTCTCTCTCTCTGTGTGTTAAATTATAACCTCTGTCTCCACAAACTATAACTGAACTCTTAACTTTACACCTCTCATTTGTGTCTCCCTCATGAATGAAATGTCCAACCTTGTAGAATAGTGTGTGTGTGCGTGTGTGTGTGTGTGTGTGTGTGCGTGTGCGTACATACTGGTGTTGTGTTTCGCTCGAGCGAGCTCTGCTTTGCTCTGATTTACAGTCGTCTGTGCTTTCGTGCTGCTTACACCTTCACGCTTAAACAACCGTTAATCTTCCTTACCCCCCGCCAGTCTCATGCCCAGTGGGTGTGTGTGAATGGGTGTGTATGTTAAATATTTTTGCATCAAGAGTGTGTGTGTGTGTCCCATTGTGAATTTGACATCTGTATGAATTGAACTTGTTTTAATGAGTCCAATTCCAGAAAGACTGGAGTGGTCAGCAGTGGGCACTTCACCTTCATATGTGGTCTGCTTGTGTTCTTGCACAAGTTCAGATGACGTTCATTCAGTCCCAGTCCATGCAATATGCATAAGCTAATCAGAGGGGTGTGTGTGTGTGTTTGCTTGCTTAATTATCTTTGTTGGTTTGCCTCAGTGTTATTTGGATTTAATTGTTCTTCTGATTCTTTTGAAGTTCAAAGAAAAGCGAGTGACTTGTTTAGGATTACCTGTGTGTTTTATTTCTAATCCAGGTACACTCCTTAGAGAAATAGCCCTTTGTAAAGTCTGCCTTTCTACACTTTCCCACATTTCCACAGCTGTGTGCATCAGAAACTGACACACATCGCAATGCTTCTGTGATTTACTTTATCAACTCCTGAACTTTCTGCATGTTCGATCTGTTTGAGGTTTAAAGCCGAAGACTGGACAAATAATGAATCCACCTACTGTAGATGCAAAAGATTCAAAACACTCAACAGCTGCTGCATTCAGGAGATCGTCTTGGTTCCAGGACTGAAAAAACTGTAGATGCTTGTCTTTCATACATCTCGAGGGACGGTGGGATAAAAACAGGCCGAGCTGAGCCAACCTGAAGCTAGAAGGGCTCTTGGTACGGCTCGTTTTTTGACAATTGCCGTATGGTACGGAGGGACTTGGTAGGCCACATGTGGACAAAAGTATTGGGACACCTGCTCATTTATTCTTTCTTCTGAAATCAAGAGTATTAAAACGTTTGTGTTAGAGTAACTGTCTCCACTGTGCAGGGAAGGCTTTCTACTAGATTTTGGAGCGTTGCTGTGAGGATTTGATTGCAAGAGCATTAGGATTAGGAATCCTAATCCCCAATTCATCCCAAAAGTATTGGATGGAGCGCCATTATTCCAGAAATCAGTAATCATGCCTGGGTGTGGCTGGTAATGTTGGATTTAATCAGTAGTGTTGTCCCTCACTACACAAACACACTACTAGGCCAGTCTATTCACAGCACTGCTGAACTGGCCCTACCTGATTGGGCAAGTTATGAATCTTGGAACAGAATAGTGGAGTTCATCTCTATCTCCGAGAGGCTGCGCTAACGTAGGCTCGCCTCGGGCAAACTCGCCAGCCCCGCACAGTCATATATGTATTCATTTAACATATAGAGTAGGAACGCTTATGGGTCACTAAGACGTTCACAATCGCAGAGTTTCCGCGCTCAGACGGACTGTCAGTCAATTTCGTACATGACCCATATGGCGCCCTTGAATTCCTCATAACTGCGTGCATGGGCGTGAAAAGGTGTAGAGGGGGAAATTGCATGGTTCGCGCGGCCATCGCTGCTGGAGGTGTGTGAATGGCTGTGCGAGCACGGGTCTGCGCTCGCTCTCTCGCCTTCTTCTGTGTGAACAACAGGCCGCTGGTGTGCCGGAGAGTGGGCGAAGGGGCCTTTGTGAAGATGCACGCAGCAGCAGATGTCCAATTTGCACTTCAGCCTGGTATGAATGAGGGAGCTGGGCTGCAGGTTCACACACACACTCTCTCACACACACACACACACATACAGCTGGGCCTGAGCACTGAGGTCAAGGTGCTTTGGTTTGATGAGGCTGTGTATTAATTTTTGGTAGACTGGTGGTGAGTGTGCTGATGGGGTGAAATAGAGAATCTCTGTTTTTGATTCTTAAAACTTGGTTCTCTCTTCCTCCACCTTATTAGCTAATAATTAAAAGAAGCATAATGTATCATTTTTATCTTAAAATAACAGCTCCATGTTGATGCCCCACTGATCTGTATTAGGGAAAAGTGCATTCCCACTCGGGGCTCAGCATGCCTGAAACTGCGCTATGTAGCCTAACTCTGGTGAAGCGGGCAGTAAAACACTCATAAGAACAGTGTGTTACTCTACCACCTCAGTCCGCATGCTTCTTTCACTTCAGTGGCGATTTTGTATCTCTTAGCTTGTCCAAAAATGCATGTGTAACTTGTGTCCTTGTGGTGTGTTGGCTGAATGTGCGACTGTCCAACTGTAGGGGGAGCCCAGGAGTAAGAAATACCAATTCTTGCATAATGATAATAATGCCTATGGCATTGCTCAAAGAACCTTTGCTAGCTCCTTTGTTGTTAAGATTGTAAATTAAGAAGAGAAAGCTACCCACCCAGAGAGAGCAGGGCCAATTTAGCTCTCTCAGGCTCCGGCTGCTGATGGCAGATAGCATGACCTGAGACTTGAACCAGCAATCCTCATATCATAGTGGCCATGTCTTAGTAGTGATAATGTTAAAATGTTGAGGTAATGTCAACATCATTAATTATTGTGGCTTAAAATGGCTTGCTTGACTAGCTTGCTGTAGCTGTTATTTGCACTTACTACCAAATCCCCCATTCAGTGTTTACCCTGTATATATACGGTTGCAGATGGCCTAGGGAGCAGCAGCTGGGAACAGAAACAAGCATCTACTGCTTCTACCTGACCTCAAATGAAAGAGAATAATCTGCTTAATTGAAACCCAAACAAAACAGAAACACACATGCAGAACCCGCCCTCTTACTTAGTGTATTTAACAGTGAGCTTCCAAGGGACTGCATTGCATGGCAGAAAAAGCTGTTATCTTTGTCAGCAGGTATTCTCAAAATGAACACTGAAGTCAATACAAAGATCTCTTCTATACCTAATAACCTCACAACCAGTATAACACAGTATTTTACAATCGTGGCAATATGTGCAAATTTTGCAGTAACACATAGCAACAAGCATGATGTCTTCTAAAACTTGTCTGATGAGAGCTTCCGAGTTGTGTACGGGGGCCCTGCTGCCATGTTGGCTTTGTCTTTTCTGCATCCGATGGCTGGGGCTCAACCTGTTCCACTTATGGAACTTACGGGTCATCCAGGTAGATCTAATGACACCAGTGGGAAGGAAGCTGTGGCAGAACAGCCACAAGCAAACAGACAAACAGCACCCGAAACACATACACTATGGACAAAAATATTGGGACACCTGCTCATTTGTTGTTTCTTCAGAAATAAAGGATGAAAGCGTTAGTGAGGTCAGGATGTTGGATGATCACCTCAACTCATCCCAGAAGTACTGAACGGATCACAACCAGCATTCCAGAGAACAGTCCAGTGGTGATAGGAATGATCCAGTGCATTGGGGCCAATCCAGGCATATTTTGGTGGATCGGGTATCTGCTACTTTAATCTCAATTCTGTTCCGAGTTTTGTTTTAACCACAGTGTTCCAAGCGCCATCTGATAGCATAATATCAGAACCGCCCAGTTTTACCGGCAGAAGAACCGCAAACCTTTCTTTGTTTTTAAACCAGCGCGTTCAGAACCGAGTGGTGGCTAACGCTAATACACACACACATACGCCATACAAACCCAAATCACAGCACATTCACCCACTATAAACAAGTTACTACACACCAGTAGACCAACAACAACAGTACCGCTACACACACACACAAAGTGATCTGACTGCAGTGTTGTAAAGGAACTGTGAGCTGATTGATCAGGGAGGAGAGTCCGACTGGAATATAAAATATTAAACTTTTAAGACAATTTATTTATATTCTAGACAGCAACAATATTTTTTGTGACATTTGCGCTATTTGCCTGAATTGGATTCACTAGCTGGAAACCTGGCTGGTCTTACCCCCCCAAGACCTCCTTTTTGCAGGCCGTAGACTCAGTTAGAGAGCTGATCTGGCAGCAGTTTGCACCTTTTCATTCCCTGACAAATGCGGTTATGAACGTAGGTGTTCTGACCAGCATGCCTCAGCATCCAGCTCCTGACCACACCTCCTCTAAGCCCAGGTGCGAATGAGAATTCACAGTTAGTCTCTGTCTGGTAGCAGATTAAGTGGGGCTGGTGTGGGACGCATGGCTGGTGGAGTGTGGCAGCGGCGGCGGTGGCGGCAGCAGTGGCGCTCTCTAATCTTCATGGCCACCCAGAGGCTGCGCCGCACACAGCCCAGAAACAAAGCGGCCGTGTCGCGCTCACTCATCCGAAACCCTCTCTCTGTTACATGGTGTCGGCATCATCGTTAGGGGGCACGTGGCGATATCCCACCGCAAACTCGTGCGCACACACACACACACACACACACACACACAGAGTGAGATATCATGGTGTGATTTGCATTGTTGAATGCTGGCAAGGGATGAGTTTGTCTTGGAGGTGTGTAAATGTGCATTTGTGTGTGTATGTGTGTGTGTGCACGTGCATGTGTGGTGTGCGAAACCATTGGTGGTGATGTTGTACAGTGGGTGGAGTCAGCAGGAATAGCTGTGTGAGAGTATTGGGGGGAGGTAGTGGGAAGGTAGGGGTAAGTGTGATTTTTTTTTTTTGGTTAAGTGTGTGTTAGTAATACATCGTAAACCTCTTGACCTCGATCAGTTTACATAGCGTTTAAGGTAATTGATGACATTTTGACATAATGTAAAAAAAAAACAGATTCACATTATATCAAACTGTGAAAAATAATGAGATAAAACTAATTAATAATTAGATAATAAACTAAGAAATAGATAAAACTCTAGCTTGAGTATTAGCTGAGTTAAAGTAACTACTACTCTAAATAGATAAAAGTGTTGGGACACCTGCTCCACTGTCCAGGGAAGGCTTTCTACTAGGTTCTGGAGCACTGCTATGAGGATTTGCATTCAGCTACAAGAACCCCACCTCATCCCCAGCTCCCCAATTCATCCCAAAAGTATTGCATTGAGCTCCACCATCATTCCAGAGAACACGGTTCTACTGCTCCACAGCTCAATGCTGGGGGGGCTTTATACCTCTCTAGCCCACGTCTAGCATTACTAATCTTAGTAATAGTAAAAGTAATCTGATCCAGAGTCCTATTCTATTAACAGTACTTCTCTACAGGGATTAGACAAGTTGTGTGTGTTTATGTGCATTTGCACATCTGTGTCAGCACCAGGTCCAACTTAAAGTAGCTGAAAGCATTCATTAGAAGGGTTGTCCACAAACATGTGTCAGCAATGGGTAGAACTATTTTAGATTTCATAAATAAGCGTTTTGTAAATGAGAGAAACCTTTTAAAGGCACAAAGTCCATGTAAAGGTTCATTTACCAGTGTAAAGCGTGTGTACACTCACAGAAATGGCCTCTGCACAAAGGGGGTGTGGTTAGTTTGGGCTTTTAATGCAGTATTTGTGGTTTGTGGGCGGGGCTAATTGGGGGTTTGATGGTGAGGTGTAAGGTAAGGTGAGACAGGGTGTATTGTTTTTTTGCTAGAAGTGTAAAGGGTTTTTTTTTTCTTGGTGATGTGTGTAGTAGACACAGATGCTATTGGTTTTAGTGGTGGAAAGGGGGTGGGGCTAGTTGGTGTTTACTGGATAGGTGTGTAAGTGTGTAGAGCTTTTGTGTATGTGTGTGTGTGTGTGTACTTAATTGCTTTTCCTGACTCTTTGACACTGTTTTCTCCAGAGCAGGTAGAGTCTGTGAATCTGTGTGATTCATGAGTCAGAAGGGCTAGGACCACCCAGACACACACACACACACACACCCACACACACACTTGTGCATACTGCCCTGACTGTATCTGAGGGGAAGCGAGTGTGTGCGGAGAGGGCTGCAGGGGCCTGTTCTCTGTGATAGGTGACACAGTATGGGCTCGGCTCCAGATGGGAGAGTATTAAGCTGTTAATAAATGGGGATTTTTCACTCCTCTCTCTGCATCTGTGGCATGACAGACACACACACAGTATTCTAATGAAGCAGGCTGGGCCAGATGGCTGTCTTATCATCGTTCTCTCCCCTCTTTCCCCTCGTTCTCTATTGTGTGCCTCAGTGCACTGTAAAGTGTATTAGAAGCTACTGAGTCATTAGAGAGAGGTGATTGCTACAGTATTTGAATCTGAATGTATTTGACAGATTTACAGGATAGGAGTGTGCTGTTTGGTTATTTGAATTAAACTTAATAAATTTAATTAAACTTTTAATGCATCACTGCGACAAAAAACGATGACCACTGACTAACGAGATGACTTGGGCTGGCCTCCTGCTGTTCTCAGTGTATCTCAACTCAAAGTTTATAATGGTTTGCATATCTGTCTATATTATTGTCCCTATTTTATGCAGCATATCTTGTCCTGCAGTTTTAAATATATCACCATGGTTCAGCCTCAAGATTGTGTGACTGGGACTTGCATACTGGGTTCTGTTTCTGTGTAGCAGCCAATTTTGGCAGGCTTATATACTTATAGGGAAGAATGGTGTGCCAAAGTCTGTGCACCCTTCTTATGCCACGGTAGTCTAAAACACCATGAACACCCAAAAAGCCACATGTGGTGCCACAGCAGCTATGTAGCAACACTGTAGCAACCATGTGAGACACCACAGCAGCCACCTAGGATACTATAGATACTGCCTTGCAACCACTAAGCAGCAGTACAGCAACTACCTGAAAGAAGCATAGCCACCATCAAGCAACTCTTTAGCACATATCTAGCAACCACCAAACAACACCATGGCAACCACCTGAGACATCATAGAAACCACCTGGGATATCATAGCAACTGCCTAGTAACCACCTAAGAATACCACTAAGTAACCACTAAGCAATACCACTTTCCAACACTATAGAACTCCTCCAGCAGCCACTTAGCAACGCCACAACAGCCACCTAGGATATTATAGCAGCCACCTATAGCAGCAACTACTTAGCAACGCCAAAGCAGCCACCTAGTTCAGTTCAGCAACTACCTTAAAGTAAGAACCTTATAAGCTGTGTTTTCCTCAGAAAATGCACATTGCTAGTTAAATAGAAGCACCTGTTAGAACTCGACAGTATCAGTAAACAGTGACTAAATAATGTAAAATCAAAATGCAGAATATAAATACAATAAAAATAAAAAAGTAAAACAAAAGAAATCAAAATGAGAATGCAGCAATACAAGCAATGACGCAATAGAAGTATTACGATTTAGAAAATGCCTTAGGAGCCTGTTTTGTTTCCCAGGCTTTTGTGGAATTGCCTCTTTCAGGTCTCCTCTCACATTTTGAGTGCAAATCTGTTATATAATCCTTTGAGGGAAATGTGATTAAAATTTGCAGTGGGCGGTGAGCTGCAGGAGCAGAGGGCGCGCCCACGTTGATCTTTCCATCCGCTCACAAATCGATGCCAGGCAAGTGAAAGGAAGGAAGTGGGATCTTTTGTTGCCAGTGCCTTCACACAGAAGAGCTCACGCTACTGTAGTCTTGGGCTGGATTCACAGCGGCAGCCTCAGTGCGAGGGTTCTCAGCCCAACTCCTGGAGATTCTTCTGCGGAGTTTCGATTAACCTGGAGCACAGCAGAGAGAAATTTATCCCAGGTCAGAAATGCAAGACACCTACAGAGGTGTTCTCCACTCTCAGTGTGTAAAATCATACAAAATAAAATAATATAATAAGCCACTTTTAACCTTTATGCGATTGGGTAATGGAAAAACTAAGAGAAATGGAAGTCAGGTAACAGAAACCAGCAAAACTACAAGCTTTATTTATTTGTTTGTTTATTTATTTATTTAATTTTGTAAGCAATTTGAAAAAAATTGTCAAATGTGTCAAAAGATGAGTACCAGAGTACAGGAATACCCCTTGAACAGGGTGCCAGTCCATCATTGAATGGTATACCACACACCCCCATTTACTCATACTTAGGCAATTATCTACCCCGTATGTTTTTGGGAGGTGGGAGGAAACCCAGAAGACCTAAAAGAAACCCATGTGAGCATGGGGAGAGACTGGAGCGAGGATCAAACCCACAACCCCAGGTTCCTTAAACCTTTCCTATCAGCCAGGACCCAGTAGAGCAGTGGCTCCAACCCTTCTTCTGGAGGGCTACCTCCTGCCCGAGTCTAAAGCCCCATTCAGCCTATCAATAACTTCTCAAGGCAGCAAATAAGGAAGAGTGACTTTAGGCCCTAGAAGAAGACTTCTGGAATGGCTGTGGTGCCTTTCTGGACCACGGAGAGCCACAGTCACCCCCCTACACACACACCACACTGGCATACAGCTCACAGGAACTGCACTGGCTGTGAGCGGCACCCAGCATCAGTCACGCTCGTTTTGGTTTTATGGTAAGGGAAGCTTCTGTCTTGGAAACAAAAAAGGGAGGAAGGAAAAGAAAATGGCAGCCGTCTCTCTTGATTTATCACGCTACGTCACTCGCTCGTACCCCCGCGGAGTGGAGGAGAGAGGCACAGAGAAGAAAGAAGGGAGAGGAGGGCGTACTTTAGAAGCATATTACCCCTCTGCCGCCTTCAGAGGTAACACCTGAGGTGGTCATTAGGCGCCCATTACAGCAGGCATTCGCCATGCGCTGCAGGTGTATGTGTGTGCGTGCGCGTGTGGCTGTGTGTTTGGTAGACAGAACAAACTTCCCGCAGACGGTGGAGCCGTGAGACGTCTGAAGGGATTTTTTGCTTTGAGTGCTATCACGTTATTTCTTCCCACTAACAGGCTGACAGCGGCACGAAAGGAAATGAGCAGGGGTAGTCAAAATAAGCTTACAACAACACTCTTATTTTAATTCCTCTCTGTTATGCAAGCTGCTCTCTCTCCCTCTCTCTTACTCTCTCTCTCTCTCTGTGTCTCTCTCAGGATACTTCTACTGTAATGTTCAGGCTATGCGTCATTCTCACAATTGACTCTCACAATAAAACTGGTGGGGTGGTTTCTGGGGGGCATGTGGTGGCTTTGTCCGCTCTTAAGAGCCGTCTGTCCTCCCAGAGAACCACAGAAGCGTTCACTGTAAACCGGTCGGAAACCGACTGCCTCAAACCATTTCAGTTTAATAACGCTAATCCTTTACACCCTGAACTGAGTACAAACGCTGCACTTGTTAAGAGTTATATGTAGCTTAGTAAATTAGGCATGGTAGTAGTTCCTCTCTTCAGGACTGGAAACTGGATTTGCAAACCTCTGTTTAAGTAATGTTGATGTAAACAGAGGTCTGCAAATCCAGTTTCCAGTCCTGGACTTTCATAGGTAATACTTTCATAGGTGTGACCCTATGTGGCCAGTCAGTCACATTAAGTGATCACTTAACTTCCCAGCATAAAACCCAGGACTGGAAGACAACTACAGAGGTGTTCTGCACTCTCAGTGTGTAAAATCATACAAAATAAAATAATATAATATGCCACTTTTTACCTTTATGCGTTTGGGTAATGGAAGAACTAAGAGAAATGGAAGCCAGGTAACAGAAACCAGCAAAACTACAAGCTTTATTTATTTATTTATTTGTTTGTTTATTTATTTAATTTTGTAAGCAATTTAAAAAAAAGGTCAAATGTGTCAAAAGATGAGTGCCAGAGTACAGGAATACCCCTTGAACAGGGTGCCAGTCCATCATTGAATGGTATACCACACACCCCCATTTACTCATACTTAGAGGCAATTAGCCAATTCATCTACCCGGTATGTTTTTGGGAGGTGGAAGGAAACCCAGAGGACCTAAAAGAAACCCATGTGAGCATGGGGAGAGACTGGAGCGAGGATTAAACCCACAACCCCGGGTTCCTTAAAACCTTTCTATCAGCCAGGACCCAGTAGAGCAGTGGCTCCAACCCTTCTTCTGGAGAGCTACCTCCCTGCAGGAGGAATTTGAAGTCCTGGGCAAGGAAGGGCATCGGAGCCCAGAATCCAGCTCAGTTTACTAATTTCTCTGCTCCAAGGCTGTGTTCAGACTGCCAGCCCAAATCTGATTTTCTAGATTGTATCCAGATTTTTGGTAATCTAGGCCGCAAAAAGCCACATGAAATCAGATTTTTTGCTAATCGGCTCCAAACCACATTTGAAGGTGGTTTGAAATGCGATTACAATTGGATTTGTACAGATGTGTCTCAGTCTGGACGCCCTGGTAAGGCCTATTTCCTATTTCCTTAAACAGTGTTAAAAGAATACACACAATCGCATTATCCATGTACGCCCCAGTACACTGGACAAGAGACCGGCCAACAGCTCCTTCATTTCTGAATCATGTACAAAAATACAGTTTCCCAGGAATTCTTCCCAGGAAGGTCTTGCCATGAAAGCTTAACTATGATTTTGACTCCTGTAATGCATACACACTGAACCCCAACCACTTCCACCTTACAGTGAACAGCCTCCTCTCTCCCTCTCTGTAGCTATCATACATCTCTCTCTCCCCCCCGATCTCTGTTCTAATCAGCTTCAAAGTCAGGTTCCTTCCCTCTCTCCTGGTTAAGTAGCTTCTAAAGACTGGCCTAGGATCAGTTGCACTATCCACAGAGGCCAGAGACAAACACCTCTAGTGCTATTGATCAGCCCCTCGCTAACTAGCTTCTGGAGTTATCGCCAGTCAAGGTTAATGCGGAACTGCAGCGATAAGCACCTGTCCTCATTTTTCAAGCCCCTCAGGAACTGCGCCTGGCCGGGGGTCAAAGTTTCACATGACAACCTCGTCCCTCCTCTTCCATCCGGGGGAAAAAAACGTAACTTCTTATCGCCCGAGGACTGAGGTCAGCTGGACGAGGGGGATTTTGTAGCATTACACAGACGTTGTGGGAGGTCTCGCTCTCTTTCTTTCATTTATCCTACTTTTCCTTTACTCTATCATTTCCCTTCCCCCTTCATCTAACTTTGCCCCCAAGCCCCCCTCTCCCCCGCCCCCTTGTTTGAAGAGGATTTTCCTGCATTGGAGTTTACAAACAGATCAACTTCCAAAGACTCAGTTCTGTTCATTAAGACCCCTTTAGCTATTTATGTGCGTGTCTGCATTTGGGTCTTATCGCTCACCCGCTCATTTGAGATGTTCTGGTCAAGGCCATCTCCCCTCAATGTTCCTCCGTGCCTCCCTCCCACTGTCCTCCTCTCAGCTGTGGTGCAGTGCGTGAGCTGGCAGTGGACTGTGCCTGTGTGTGTGTGTGTGTGTATGTTTTTATGGGATTAATGTTGACCCCGCGCTCTCAGACGAGCTGTCTCCTCGCCGCTCTCCTGCAGATCCCCCCACTAAGACTCTTCCTTCCTCCTCATGATCCTCCAGAGCACGGATCCACGTCAGCAGCCCCACAAACCAGACCCCAACATTACCCCCCCCACACACCCAGAGGCCTAGCCACGCACCCTGGAGCTGACCCTGTGTGGTCTTCTCCAGCTTCCTCCGACTGGCCCGCGGTGCGGCTGGCCTGAGAACACACTGACGTGTTTGTGTCTTTCTCATGAGGGACTTTTTCAGCAGCGGATGTTGGAGTTAGTTTTACCGTGGCTTACAGAGCCTCCACGTGCTATTTATACAGCGGGGCACAACCGCAACCTTCTCCTCGTCTAAGCCATTCAATTACCCTCAATTGAAATTGTCTGTAATAGCCTGTAATCAGGTAGTTCTATCTAATAGATTTTGAGATAGTGGTCTGCTGCAAGGTGGTACTTGCCAGGCATTTATGAAGCAGCAATACTGCAGTTTATAAGCCTCTTGTGCACACTTTCTTGTATACTGTAAAATACTGTACATGCACAGTACTGTCTTTCTTATTAGAAAAAATAGACTAAATCTTTCTACTCATAGGTTGCCATTGTAAAATTGTGCACCTGAGGCCATCAGTAAGATGTTTCTCTAGAGCAGTGGTTCTACACCACCTTCAGCTCAAGAAATTAATTAGCTGACTAGCTGGATCAGGCATGTTTTTAGAGCAGGGTAAACACTAAGACGTTCAGGACGTAGGGTCCACAAGGACCAGGGTTAGGAACCACTGCTCTAGGGTGGTGTCAAGCGCTAGCTGAAGCTAGAAAGCTGGTAGTGCGTTTCTTTGTGTGAACGTTACTAAACGTTCTGGCTACTGTAACTGTCTAAACTGACTCAGCCACCGCAGCCATGCTGTAAGGACACTACGTGAAGAAATAAAAAGCAATGGGCCCCAAATTTCAATGCCACGATTGCAAGAGGCAGGACCAGGGCTGCCTCTTTAAACTGTTAGGCTACTAAGAAGGAGTCTCCATAGGACAGTCCTACCGAGCACCCCTTCCATCTTGGCTGCAGCCTAGGCTTTGGAACACAGCTTTTAAAAAAGTAAAGGTGCTGGAAAATGCTCAAAGTGCTTTGAGCGACGCCACAGAACAGGGTTCTTCCGGTTCTTCTGGTGCTTGAGGGCCTGATTCCTGCCCAAGCACGCCTGATTCAACTCACCTGTTCATTGCCAGGTTAAATAGGTCTGTTAGAGCAAAGCGTGCTGGACTCTGCCCCTCGTTGCCCACCCGAGCCATAGAAGAACCATTTTTGACATGCTTCTTTATGGAACCAGGTTTCTCTAAGGCTCGATCGATGTTCATTCATGATGATAAACTGAGCCAGGCTGAAACTGGCCTGCTTATGTTGCTGAATTGTCAATGGAAAGGTTTCCAGGCCCCTACAGTCAAAGGACAAGTAGTTGGATGCCGAGCCTGCTCTTAGAGGATACCTCTGAACACCACTCATCTCCAGCAGGCCTGTGATCACCATCCACATCACGTAAAGAGGGGGAGGCGAGAAGCACTTAGCATTCTTACCTGCAGGGCTTTCATTATCAAACTAATAAGACAATATTAATTACGCGACTCTGCGGCGCTCTAATTATGCTGACAGGCGGCCGTGATTGTGTCAAGCGTGAGAGAACGCGCTCCTCTGTGTCTATAGAAGGGCAGCGAAGGCGGTCACTCGCACTATATGATTATGTCGAATGAAAACAATGGCACTTCTTCGTCTGTCACTCACCACATGTACCTGTGGGATTCCCCCGCTAAATCTTCCTGTGTGGCTTATTTTTCGTTTGCAGAACAGGCGTATTAAGTGTGTGGCGTACAGGACGTACACGTGTATGTTACAGAACGTCATTATTAGTATTGTTTAATTCAATCCACTCTTGCTCATCAGTATTAATCCTCTGTTCATTTCAGTATGTGAAGTACACTCTTTTGACAAAAGTTTTGGGACACCTGCTCATTCAGTGTTTCTGCAGAGTTTATCCTGCTTTAGGTAGAGTACGTGTCTCTACTGTCCAGTGAGTAAAGCTTTCTACTAGATTTTGGAGCATTGCTGTGAGGATTTGATTGCATTCAGAGCATTAGTGGGGGCAGGATGTTGGATGATCACCACCTCACCTAATCCTCAACTCCTCCCAAAAGTATTGGATGGAGAACCACTATGATTCTAAAGAACCCCGTTCCACTGCTCCACATCTCAATGCTGCAGCAATACATCTTTATCAGCAGTGGGTGCGACTTAAAGTAGCTGAATGCATTCCTTAATTAGAAGGGGTGTCCACAAACATTTAGACAGTCTCCCACTGAAACAGTACATGTTTACTAAAATAAGTATGGAGGCAGTAGAACCTTTAATAATGGCAGAATTGTATCCTCCAAATGATGCACCGATCAGCCTTAACAAAATTAGGCCCAAAGTAGCCTAGATCTTTATGCCTGCCCAGTTTCCTGCTTTTAACACACCACCTTCAAGAACTGACGGTACACATGCTGCCTAATGTATCAACCCCTTGACAGATGCCACTGTAGATGAAGATAATCAGTGTTTTTCACCTCTCCTGTCAGTGGAGCTAATGTGATGGCTGATCAGTGGACATACTAACCAGTGATGGGTCAATGAAAATTCTCTTACTTTTGAGTTTAAATGTTATGAAGTTTAGTGGTCGGGTGGATGCTGGCCACATCTTGGCCCGAGGGTCCTGTTGATCTTTGAGCTTCCAGATGTCCATCTGGAGCTTCACCTGCTTCCAATAAGCAGTCGTTCGCCCTGTAGTTTAGGCCTTGCTCAGAACCGCCAGTTGCTTTGCCTCAAAAAGTACTGCAATATCTGCAACCATCCATAACCTGACGTCCAAATCTTTGCGCTCTGGTCCTGGGCGCCTGTTCAGAACCGCCTGTGTTCTCCGTCTTTTGCAGCCATAATCACACGGTGCCACCTGTGATAGCGGAGCAATAACGGCACACAAATGAAATTTCCTGCGAGGCTTATTGATATCATTAAACACAAGCATATTGCACTTCACAATCATTTTAGTCTTCATCAGAGAGCCTGACATTTAGTGAATTAGGTGCCGTTGAGCAGCCTACGTCTTTACAACGTTTCAGCCGTAGCCCCCTCCGACGGATTCGGCGGGGAGATCTGTCATCTCATTTGGGCCGGCTGACCGCTGATGGCTGCTAATATCCCATTGCATTAGCTCGTTTGGGCCTTAATGTGCTTTTGGTGTTTGTAATCAAATAAGCAATAGCTTATGTCTTATGGCTTTAAATGAGTACGTTACCATGATTGTGTTATTATTCTTTCATAACTTTCTTTTTTTTTTCCCACCTTGCCTCACAAGGAGACTTCGAGGAACATTTCTTTCTAGCGAAACGTGTCAATGCAAACCTAATGATCAGAAACCTATCGTTCTGAAGTTCTAATTTCTTTGTTTTCAGCAGTTCTGTTCACATGACTGTTGTTGATCAATGAACAGTGTAGAAAGTACTCTGGCAGTTCGGGAATGCTTTTAACTGGTATGTCTTTTATAGACATGTATGTTCACTACTGTGCAAACTCAGAATGAAAAAAAACGTCCTTATCTGAGGGAGAAAGTGTTTATTTGCTGAGTAAAACACTAATATTAGAATAAATCCCAACAACATTCATATAGAAAGTAGTACTTTGCTCTCGGCATGGTAGTCTAGTATCATTATAGTCTAGTTATCATCCAACACCTGGTTTAGTAAATCACTGCTGTTTACTAATGTAAAATCTGGTGAACTGGTAATTGAATTGCATCCAGGACAAGCCTGGAACCAATCTTTGTTCTTTAAACTATCTCACAAGATCTTTCTTCAGCGTGAGAAATGATATAGACCATATGGACAAAAGTATTGAGACACCTGCACATTAACCCTACAGGAGACTTAATGACATCCCCATTCTAAATCCATAGGCATTAATATGGAGTTGGTCCTCTTTTGCAGAGTATACGCCTTAGCACTCAGAATCTCTCACTGTACAATAATACCACTCACTGAAGAAATTTTACCAAGAGGCTTCCTATTACGGTGCCACGCTGGAATTCAGTGAGCTCTTTAAAACCACCCATGGTTTTAGACTGCATGGTTAGGTGACAATGGGACTACATGAGACATATCAGTGATTAAGAGGTGTCCCAATACTTTTGTCCAGATAGCGTATGTTTACTTGCATCTGTTCTAAAGGAGTGTTTATATGCAAAAACACTCCTCTTACTAAGATAAATGCTTTTACATGATGCGCCTAGGTGCCTAAACCCGCTGCGCAGTGCTGTAGATGCACTGGCTTTGTCATGGTGGCCGGAACAAAGGCCTGGATAATGTGTGCGTGATCGATTTCTGGTGACTCAGCTCAAGACTTAAGCTCTGAGACTTAATCCAGACTTTTATTCCCCGGTGTCCTGGTCACAACGGAAACTGAAGACCTCACACAAACAATGAAGACCATCACGGCACCACGGCAGCTGACCGTCCAGCTTTCAGACCGCATCAACAGAACCCACCCACCCCCCTCCTCCACCCACCCATCTAAACTCTCTCTGCTGGGGTGAGCTGCAAAGCTTTCTGAACATCACAGGATGAGTGTGGCTTGGACGATAAGCTCAAGCTCTCCCCAGAGGTCATCCCGCTGACCCTTGCCAAGCCAAGTGCTTGCCGCCCACAAGGCGCTCCTTTCTCGCCGCCTCTCTCCACCCCGTAACGCCTTGTGTTTCCAGCTGCAAGCCGATTGGTGGAGAAAGGAAAACAAAAAAACAAACAACTACTACAAGAAAGAAAGCGCCGAAAGTTGTTGATGTCGTTGAACCATGAAACTTTTGGCCTTGGGTTGAAATTACACTGCATACGAGTTCCTTAGTCGTGTAGCTTGGGGGATAAACATACCTTACATCAACTCGCTGCTTGTAGTCGAGATTTTTTTATTTTTTATTTTTTTTCCTCTCTCCCTGCTTTGGGCTGACAGCCGCTGTACTCTCTGCTCCCTCTGCTCCGAACAAGAGCAATCCAGGCAGTCCCAATTATCTCCCTTGCTGGAGGTGTCTAGAGGCCAAATGTATGTGCTCTGTACATATGCAAAGAAGCACTTTTGCTTTACTTACACCACATCTAAATGGAATACCGCCGCCACTGTTAGTGTGTGTATAGAAGTACTTCGTGTGTGTTGCGTCAGGACACGCTAATGCGGCGCACACCCTAAACCCGTTTGACACAATGATACATGTGTTTATAGAGCAAATTGCACCATTAAATGGCCTGAACTATCTCCCATCTCTCTCTAGCCAGCTCAATTTACGCATACCACCGAGAGAGAGGAACGGCATATATTTGCCTTAGCTCGGAGTTTGTTATGCCTACTGCCGACGGTAAGTACAGGTCATTTTTTAATTATGCTGTGAATACAAATAAAAGACGTCTCTCTGTTCCTTCTCTCTCTCTCTCTCTCTCTCTCCTCTCTGTTCTCGTCTCTCTGATTCTGCAGATCATCACGCAATATGTTTACGATCGCTTGGAGAAAGACTGCAAGCTGAGGAAAGAGATGCTCCCAGTAAGTGCAGTTGAAAGAGAGTGTGGGGGGGGAGGGGGATAAAGAGCCTCTCGTACTTTTTGATTTATGCCGCCGGAGATTAAACAGGGTGTTAACGAGAAATTGGATGTAAAAAGGTTTGCCTCAGAGTTAAGTTACGGTAGCGCGAATTCTCAGGAAGCGCGATTCCGAATAAGCTTCCATATCACTCGCGCTCTGTTCAAATAGCTCGGCTGCGCTGAATAATTTCTGACTTTGCATTTCATGGCGGGAGCAGCCAGCCCTTAATCTGCTTTGTATTTGAATGTGCTTAAAAAAGACTTCATTTAGTCGGCTTCGTTCGCCGCATCCTGGTGTGTGTCCGCATAAACAAAAGGATGGGGACTCCGAACTTTTATCCTGTATAGGCCAAGCACTATATTACACCACTGGTGTTTGTAGTTTTTAAGTGCAGATTAATTCACGTCCTTTTAAAGGAGCAGTATATCGCTCGGCGTGAATCACGGAGAAGAACCAGAAGCTTTTATGGGCCTTAGACATCTTTAACTGTGTGTAAAATTGACCTCATTGTTTTCTCATAGAACCTGCTAGGTTCACGTCAGCGAGGAACGTTGATGGGTGCACCCACCTGTGTCAGACTGCGCTTGGCCGTAGGTCCGCTCATGTTTAAGGCCTATTTATCAGTGTCCTTGCGGAAGAGAGAGGCCTAAAAGATGAAGTCCTGAAGTCCTGAACGAAGTTAAACGAAGACGTAGCAGACACAGACGGGCCTCGCCAACATCTCAGAGTTGTCTGCACAGATCCACATTGGGGGTGAACGCAATATATATAGAGGCAGGAAGGATCCGTGGCAGTGTAATAAAGTCATCACGGACAGACAGCTGTTGACTTTCTTCAGGAGCTGTCTGTCTCTCGGCATAGCACTGTTAATAATGAATGATTCTAGGCTGTGAGTCATTCCGCTCTTTGTGTATCTAGTGCCCTGCACCACTTTAATGAAAGGAAAATAAATATAGTTGTTGACACACATCAAGGGATTGAGGAGCTTCACAGGCTCTCAAAACCTAAAACACAGTTTATAATAGGAATGAGGCTTCTCTAGATAAAGGAGCTTTAGTAATGAAGGTATGCACTGTATATATGTAGCTTGTGTGTGTATGTATATATGTGTATATATATATATATATATATATATATTATGTTTAATGACTAATGTTACCATACGCTAGAAGACTCCGTTATTGCTTTTAAAAGACACTGTCACCCATTTAAAGGCAGAAAATGAGGCTCACCTATTGGTCACCTATTGGCTATTTCGATTTTATCGGAATGCCAGGGCAAAGAAAAAACAGCTTTCAAAAACAGTGAAATTGCTTGAAAAGTTGTTTGGTGGAAAACTGGAAGACTATAGCTAGGCAAAATGACCTCAAATCAGCTGATATGCTCGGCATGAGGAAAGCGTCGAGTCCCCTCACCGTCTCACCAACAGACACCTGTGCTGGCCAACATCACTTAAGGGTGATAGCATGGCCAATTGTGCTTTCTCGGATTCCAGCTGCTGATGAAAAACTCAGCATTTACATTAATATTTATGGCATTTAACTGACGCTCTTATCCAGAGCAACTTACAAGGTTACTCGTATTACAGAATTGGGCCAATGTAATATTAGAAGTCTTGCCCAAGGTTTTGGTGTAGCGCAGCATAGTCACCCAGACCGGGAATCGAACCCCAGTCTCCCACGTAGTGTGGTAGCTCACTGACAGGTAGTGATGTTATCTGTTGCGCCACACCAACCACTTTTCCACAGCATACTTTTTTGTGTTTTGCTGTGCCTCCTGCATGCGTTACACAGGTGCAGCCCATGGCCTAAACCATGTGGATCGTTTCCTGTAGTGAGAATGTTCTACACTTATCCTAGTATAGTAGAAATTCTACATTTATTCTTATCTCTGCCTAAAACTAACGGCAGTACCTGAATGTTACAGGTGGATGCAGAGGAAGATGAACCAAAGAGTTTTATCTACCTGAGCGAGGATGCGCTGACAAACCCAGACAAGCTGCTGGTCCTGATCCAGGGCAGCGGGGTGGTTCGTGCAGGACAGTGGGCCAGACGCCTCATCATCAATGAAGACCTGGACAGTGGCACGCAGATCCCCTTCATCAATAGAGCCATTAAGGTAAGGCCCGCCTGAATGAGTCGAGCCAAGAACGTGCTCCTATCACTAATAAGTCAACAGAGCCGAGCCTGAGACAAGACCAAGCACAGAGGCACAGAAGAGCTAAGCAGATAACCTGGAAGGCAGGGCTACAAAGAAGGCACAAGTGGGAACACTAAAGACGGGGGTGGGGCTTGGGCGGAGTTAAGGGCCAAAATAAACAGAGCTACAGCGCACACGACAGACCAAAGCAAAGCATCAATTCCAACTTGACCAGAGTGACTATTTTATCACTGATACTGCTTTTAGTGGGCTAAAATGGCCATAACATGAGCCAATATGACAGTAATATATATGCATTACTGGGGTATGATTTAATGGGATTCAAGCTCTACACCATACCAGTAGTCCTTAAACCAGCCTGCCTACTAGAAGCACCGACTTCTGTAATATCATTTTACTGTAAGTTGTTCTGGATACGTTGTATGTTGTAAATATAAATGGACATGGACACTTTTTAGAATTACTTCCTGTTGTCACAGGCAGTGGATCTGGGTTTATTCAGCTAAAATACATACTTTTAATAAGCCTTTATTTGATGCAAAGTACACAATATGGACAAAAGTATTGAGACACATTGAAAGCTGTTTTTTTTATTATAAGGTGAAAATAATACATAGTATTGCTTTAACACCGAGTTTAGAGGTTTCCCAGATTGATTATCCTTTTACTGTTCTGGCCAAATTACCTCCGAAATTGGCACCATTTAGCCCATGCGTGCTGTCTAGAGATTAATGGTCATTTAAGTGAGAAAGTGAAATCTCCTGAGTTCCGCAGCTCTGTTTAATTGAGAAGCGAACGTCTCATGAGGTGCAAAGACACTGATGCGATAGTCGCACTCGCAGGAGATGTGTGTGTATGTGTGTGTGTGTGGTGCTTGTGTGTACGGTGTTCCTACGAATAAATGTTTATTCAGATGTATCATGTTCGGTATAGTTCTGGCCCTGTTGATCATGTTCTTCCTAGCGTAGCTGGTGTTAACACTGATGCCGTATTTGCAAAACTGCTATTGCGAATTGTTTGTGATATGGTGAGGCTGCAGGAGCCGTGTGATTTCTCAATGTCTCTCGCTCACACACTTTCTCTCTCTCTTTCCATCCCATCTCCTCTCTCCGCTGCACTGCCTCCCGTACAGTAGTTATTTATTTACCCAGCAAAAACAGGCCGTTTGTAGTTATGTGTGTACTGTAAACTGTAATTTAGATTTTCATTTCTTTTCTCCGTCGGAGAGCGTCTCCCCCAGCCGAGTTATTTCCGTACACTGCGGCTAGTCGTTTGTCACGCCGCCCACCGCTACCTGTGTAATTTCATCGGCCTCTGCGTTCAAATTGACTTAGGGGAGATCTCCCTCTCTCTTCCATCTAAATGTCATAAAACACACGGGCGCGCACACGCACACCCGCGTCCATGTCTGCCGGCAAAGTCACTCTCCAAGCAAGACGGGGAACCGTCGGATCGAGATGATGAGTGTGTGTATGAGTGTGTGTACGCGTGTGTGTGTGTGTTACCATAAAGTGGCTTATTGCGTTTGCCATAGAGGTGCGTAGTGGGGACGCACAGTGACAGCTGGCTGCTGCTGACCATTCATCACGCTAAATAAGCGCCATGGCTTCTGGGCTCTGACATCATCATAATAGCATTTACAGGAAGAGGAATCCCACTGGCTGGAATGCCTGCATCCGTCCTGCTGAGAGCATCAGTACGTCAGTCTGTGCTTTGTGACAGGCCAGTTTCATGATTTCCTGGGTGATAAACAATGCCGTCCGAGGCCCTGTGTGGGTGAAAGCTACCTGATGCGACGCAGGCTCTGCCTCATCTTATCCGCTTTCCTAATAGGACTGGAAAGTGGTAACTGATTATAGATCAAGTGACTGCCCTCATCACTTCTATTAAGCACTGGTAGATTAAAACACTGCCCACCAAAAGTTTGGGGACACCTTGCCTTCTGTTGATTTTACAAAAAGCACTAATTGCTATTAGTAAACTTATTCATGAAAATCAATTAATAAAAGTATTTCTTATACTTTGGATATTCACTATATGGGCGAAAGTATTGGGACACTTGTTAATTTATTGTTTCTTCTGAATTTAGGGGTATTTAGGGATATCCTGCTTTTGTTGGAGTCGCTACTGTCCAGAGAAGGCCTTTCACTAGATTTTGGAGCATAGCCATGAGGATTTGATTGCATTGAGTGACGAGCGAGTGAGGTCAAAATATTGGATGATCACCACCCCACTTCATCCCCAACTCCCCAACTCATCCCAAACAAATCGACTCGAGCACCACCATCATTCCAGAGAACACAGTTCCACTGCTCCACAGCTCAATGCTGCGGGTTTACACCCCTCTACGGGTACACCCCTTTAGGCATGGTGCCAATAGGTTCATGCCGATCTGCTCCAGAGAATGTTATTCTATTGGCAGTACTTCTCTACAGGGACTAGACAAGCAGTGTGTGTGTATTTGCACATCTGTGTGAGCAATAGTCGCAGCTTAAAAGTAGCTGAATGCATTCATTAGAAGGGGTGTCCACAAACATTTGGACATATAGTATATATTGCAGATTGCAACCTTATGTCCATCATGAGAGTCTACCTATGCAGGTTTTTGCTGAATAATGATGTCACAATCTTCTTTTCCAAATGTCCAGACATCATCTTATCTGCTTCTTCTTGTTCAGGGTTATGGTCTAGAGCCTACCTGGAAGCATTGGGCACAATGCAGTAATACTCCTGGACAGAGGGCTACTTAGGGCAGGCTACAACGCACAGCCATCCATTCACACCTCAGGGATAATGTAGCATCAAATGTCTTCTAGCCATAACTGGAGTGGAATATTGGTGTTTCATCACTGAAACGGCAAATAATGCTTTGACAGTTTTACCTTTCCAAACTATTATTTATTTATTTTAATCCTACCCACCCACAGAGACCAATTATGAATTATGCTGCCTTCCTCAGAAATGGCACTCACAGTCTCTCCTCCAAAAGATTGGATCAGTGCTTAGACAAGTTGCGTCACTCATTTAGACCCCATCCTACCCCCTCATAACTGCAGTACTGTCATAATTAACACCAGTTAGCATCAGTTTCATAGACCCTAAAATAGAACCCTGTGGGATCCCACAAAATATGCTAAACTGCTCAAAATAGTTCATAGGAGTTTTTGTATTATGATTAATGAGGCTAGGGTTCAAAGTTTGGGTTCTGATGAGTGATGTGATTACTTAAAAGCAGAAGAAATGGCCTAATTCCTTGGGTTGGACTTCTGGCAGTTGCTCTTTCAGCTTCTTTAGAAAAACAGCAAGTATACCTTTCACATAAGTTACTGCAAACTGCATGATATTTGTTCTAATGAAAGATGACTGTTGTTTTGAAAGGAGTTATTGATAAGTTCTCTCAAAGGAAGAAGACTGGGCCGCCACGTTCAGTAGCAGGACAGTCTGAGAGAGAAGGCGATTTAGGCAAGCGAAGTGGGAAGAGGCTGAAAGAGAGAGAGAACACAGGAGAAAGTGAGAAGAAGGCAGGGGAATGGAGTCATCTGATGGATTTCACTCGGCAAAGCTGGAGAGAATGAGCAGGATAAGAAGGCTTTTATCTCTCTCGTCCATCTCAGGTGGACTCTCCTCCGCTGGCCAGGAGATCAAGTGGAAGCTGTTCAGTCCATCTCTGTTTCATCATGCCCTCCTCTCTCCTCCTGATTCTCTCTGGAGCCGCTCCTCGTTCAACTCATTAGCTGAAATTGCGCGGCGGTGCGTGTTTTTTAACTTTTTCCCCCTCGCTCTTGTCGAGTACAGACAGTTTTAAAGTTTAAGGTTAAGCAGAGCCCATTGTCAGTGTGGATAATAATGAGATGCTTTTTTGCCATAAAGGTGACTGAGGACAGCTCTTGTGCAGGAAATGGGAGGACACTAGGTGAATGTGTAACTTGATCATTGTTGTCTTTTGCTCTGTTTGGAAGGCAGTTGTCTTTGGAAATAATTGTGCAGCGTCCTGAAAGTGAGGCGCACACACATACACCATCAGAAAAGTGCAAGGTCCACACTGGGGCCTGACTGATGCCGAGATATCTTAGCTACCTTCATTGTCGTTGTACTTGTAAACTTTGTACAGTACAGCTAAATTGGAATAAATTGAATATATTGGAAAGCTGGCCACGCTACAGCGCCCCTGGAGCAGAGAGATTAAGGGCCTTGCTCAGGGGCCCAACAGTGGCAGCTTAGTGAATCTGGGAATCAAACCTACAGCCCTGCAATCCTTAACTCAGATACATCAAATATGACCTAGGTGGCCCAGATATATGGACTGGCCAAGAAGAATTGTCCAAATATTAAGATTTCACATTCACTATATGTCCAAATGTTTGTGGACACCCCTCGTAATGAATGCATTTGGCTACTTTAAGTTGCACCCATTACTGTACTGCCTATAGGGCATTCTATGGTGTTGCTAGGTGGTTGCTATGGCGTTACTCAGTGATTGCTGTGGATTTGCTAAGTGCTTGCTAGAGAGGTGGTGATGGGTGGTTGCTGTGGTTTTTCAGGTGGTGGCTTTGGTGTTGCTAGGTAGTTGTTTCTAAGGTATTGGTTGGGTGTTACTAGTGTATTTGTATAATTGGCGTATGAGAAGGATGCACAAGGGTGCACATCCTATTTATTTCTGTGGAAACTGTATGTCTGATCAAAAACCTGTATAATCTCACAATCAGGCCAAACTGTGTGGAACGCTGTCTCAAAAGCTGTGGGATGGGAAGCCATCGGTCTTTAAACACACAGAAGGTTTAAAGACCAGTGCGTTTCCCTGAGGGGTCTGACACACCACATTCAGTAACCTAACTCAGCCATGTTCACAATATAACAATACACTGCGTTACAGCTCGAATCACATCTCTGAGTCCACCTCACCAACCCATACAGGCTCACTGGAGGGTTGTGTGTGTGTGTGTGTGTGTGTGTGTGTGTGTGTGTGTGTGTGTGTGTGTGTGTGTGTGTGTGTGTGTTTGGGGTGTGTGGTGTTAGTCCCACTGAGCGGAAGATAAGTGACAGGCGTGAGTCGACAGCGGGCCCCGGTGGCAGTGCAAGGACGCAGGGCTAGCGTCTGACAGCTGGGCTGTTCAGTGTGTGTGTGTGTGTGTGTGTGTGTGTGTGTGTGTGTGTGTGTGTGTGTGTGAAATAGAGAAAGAGAGAGAGAGAAGGAATCTCCTGCTTAATGACAGCTTATTCCTACATGATTTCAGGCCTGACAGTCGACAGGTTGGCCTGTTGCATCATGGCAGCTGGATCATTAGCGTCTGGCCTTGTCAAGAAAGAGTCTGGAGTTTGAGCACAGGGAAAGGAACGCCGGACATGAGCGAGCTCACACTGCTGGGTTAAAACACACCCTCAGAGAGGGGTTGCACGCTTCAAGGAGGTTACATATCGGGTATTATTTCAGGCTACACTACTTAAAATAAAGCTGAGCCACAAGCTAATTTAACCTCCGCTGTCCTCTCGGCTCGCAGGCCTCTTTCCAGGCTGGATTGAGAGCCGGCTCCTTGTTTAAAAAACGGTTACACACTCCCGACACTGGGCCAGCCGAAACGTAGACCGGGCTAATGTGAGGATGTGACTGGAAAGGATGATTTTCTCATTCCACACTCACTCACTTACTCTCTCACTCACTTACTCTCTCTCTCTTACAATTTTCGATAGTTCCTTAACTCTCTCACTCTTTTTCTTTCTTTCTCCCTTCCTTCTTCTGTCTCCCTCTCTTCCTCTCTCTCTTTCTCTCTCTCTTTTCTTTTTCTACATCTCACTTTCTCTCTCTGAGATCTCTTTCCTCTAGTGGCTCTCAGGAAACGTGAGTGAAAACGAGCTCCTGACAGCAGCAATAAATACACTGTAACTCTCTCTCTCTCTCTCTCTCTCTCTCTCTCTCTCTCTCTCTCTCTCTCTCTCTCTCTTTTTTTTGCATGTCTCATCTCTCTGTTACTTGTGTTTCCTTTTCCTTCTTGCTTTCTTTATCATTCCTTTTCTTACATCATCTTTGCATGTGCTTGTTTTGCTGTGTTGGTTAAAGCCCCCTGTTACAACAGTGGACTTCTAACAGTGTGGCAACTACATCAACCCCTATACGTCACACACACACACACACACACACACACACACAACAATTTGTATACCTATCTATCTATCTACACCTACTCATCCATTGTTGGAGTAACAGTCTCTACTGTCCAGTGCCCAACTCCCTAATTCATCCTCAATGAACAGCACACCAGCATTGAGCATGCTCCACTGCTCAATGCTGGGGGGGGGCATCTGTCTTTCATCTTTCGGACTACTTCTACTATCATGATTGTTACCAGCATTTACCCTCGTTACCATCATTATTCTTACCATCACTACTGTGATTATATTAGGATTATATCATGGTGGCACGGTGACTTTTTATCAATGATTTATAAATAGTTCTGACCAGAGAAGGATGGGTCCGCCTGTGAGTCTTGGTTCCTCCCAAGGTTTCTCCCTCCAGCTCTGAGGGAGTTTCCCCTTGTCCCTATCACCTTTGTTTTGCTCACCGGAACTTGTTGATTTCCTTTCCCCTTACTGATTTCTCTAAAGCTGCTTTGTGACAATGCCAGTTGTAGAAAGCACTATACAAATAAATTAGACTTGATTTGATTTGATAAACATCTGTATCTGTCTTATTTAGTTCTGTTTTGCACACTAAAAATATTTGTTTCTAATAGGATTCTAGTTAAAAAAGAAGTCCATTAGTCAACGTTGAGATACATTTTACTGGTAAAACTAGATCATATGTAATTGAATTAGTTAAAATACTGTGATATACTGTGTAACCCAGTGATACATGGTTTTGGTCATACTGCCCAGCTCTACCCTATTTCTAAATCTTACCCTTTACTTTAACCTCAGGAACCAGTGATTACGTTTTTGCTCATCAGCTTTAAAAACATAAAATATGAAGCTTTTCCTACATTATCCTACAAAGTCAGGACATTATTATCCTGAAAATGAATACAACACACACACACACACTCACACACACAGACAGTAACCCTCTCCACTTCCTCTCATTCTATAAGGCTGGGCCCCTGCCTGAAAAGGAGTGAAGAGGGGAAAATGAGCAAATGCATTTCATTAAGAATAAAGTCTTTAATAAAAAATAAGCTCCATATCCCCCTCTCGCCCCCTCTCGCGTTCTTGTTAGTCAGTTAGGAGCGACTCTGGAGACTTGCTGGAAAGAAAGAGGGGGTGTGGTGTTTTCAAAAGTGTGTCAAAAGCCTAGGGGTTTGTATCTGCCCAGAATTTCAATGGAAGGCTGAAAGGGGGCCGGGAAGCGGCTGAACTCAAACACACGAATCTTGTTTAATTTCTGTCATGTTGCTCTTTTTTTCATCGGATTGATGTCTTTTTCAAAATCAGCCTTCCTCCCTCTCTCTCTCTCTCTCTCTCTCTCTCTCTCTCTCACACACACCCTCTCTCTCTCTCTCTCTCTCTCTCTCACACACCCTCTCTCTCTCTCTCTTGCACTCACTCACTGTATCTCTCTCCTCCTCTTCCTCCCTTTCTTTCTCCCTCCCTCTCTCAACCAATCCCTCTCTCATCCCATCTCTCTCTCTCTCTCTCTCTCTCTCTCTCTCTCTCTCTCTCTCTTCCCCCTTGGTGGATTTCTCATCCCTATTTATGATCGCTGGTGGTATAGCAGCAGCAGTAGCAGCTCACCCAGGGCTACTCTGTAGTTCTACCCAGATCAAACCGTGCTTCTTAAGGGGTTTACAGAAACCCCCCGTAGAGAGACGAGGGTGCTGTACTCCAGGGTAAGCGAGGGTCTTCTCTAGGGCGGCCCTTTGGATGCGCCCTGGCATGGGCCTGTGCCTTTTCCTGAGCTGTGGAAGGTGTAGCATTTCCTGCAGTTATAATCGATACACTTGACACCTTCAAAGGGCCGGGCGAGGCAGGGACCTGCACTGGGGTTAAAGCTCTTTTAAATAGCCCCCTGCAGGAGTCTCAGCTGTCAATAAAGCACAATAATTACCAAGGCCTGGCCTGGGAAGAGCATGGCTGAGTCCCGGCTAAATTAAAAATTGATCAGAGAGGGAGAAAACATTATTTTGCGGCTCTATTCCCTCGTCTTAGCCATGTGGTTTCCAATCTCATCTGACTGTGGGCTTTTTTTTCTTTTCTTTTTTTTATACCCCCTTTCACTCACTCACACTCATATATACATTCTCTCACGGCCTCTTTTCTGATCCTAGGACTGCAAAGTTGTTGTGTTCTGTAGAGTCATGATTCACATGCATTATGATGCCCGATCAAACCCTCCAAAATACTTCCTTAAACCACTTCATAGTGCTCTATTAAGCTCATTATAATGACTCACATGCATTATAATGCTCTATAAAACATTCCATAGTAGTTTTGTAATGTGTCACAATCTATATTATGCTTTATTAAACACGTAATGATACTATATTATGCTTAAATAGGGGTTTATATACTAAATAGGGGCTCTATACTTTAAATAACATCATGATATTATGTATACTATATGGACAAATGTACTGGGTATAAATATGGAGTTGTTGAGTTAGCACACAGTATTAGTTCCTAATACCACTCACAGATGATAGTAGAATATCTAGGAGGGAAGAAATTTGACCAACTGACTTGTTGCAACAGAGTTAGGCTTTCTGTTACATATCTTGCAGTACCTGGCTGAGCTCATTAGAACAACCCATACCCTGTGTGTAAAGGCAGACTGCATGGCTAGGCGAGTGATTTCATATACCTGTGGCAATGGAACTGACTAAAACACCTGAATGTAGTGATTAAGAGGTGTGTCCCAATACTTTTGTCCATGTGGTGTCCATGTTAAAAGATTGCAACAGACTATAGGAAGCATAATACGTGTTATGGCTTCTAGTGTTTCTGCTGCACCAGTAAGTAGAAATAGCTTGTTACACAGCCAGTTTGACAGATTGAAGTGTTGTGATTGGACAAGGTGAGAGGAAACCGCAGAAAGCACAATAGTCAATAAATTAAATAATAGTTGGATGAATCATTAATTATCATTAATATTCATTAGTTGCAGCTCTGCTTGATACATATACATTCCTCTGCATACTGAACATCCAGTATATCAGTAGCTGTGCTTTGTACAGCTCTTCTTATGAGGACTCAGCAGTCACACACACACAGTGAACCCCCAAAGCCTTTTATTGATTACAACCTAATTTTGTGTGACTTCCAACCCCCGAACTTTCATTTGGCAGTCAGAGTAGGCTTGAGATAAAATACAAGCACATCCGCAGGCTCTGTGTCCCCTTCTGGACAAAGGGCAGGGAAATGAGTATGAGTTGAGCAGCTGCAGTAAGGGATTTAAGTAAGGGTGATCGGGATTGGTCACATTTGATTGTAGGAACAAAGGCAAATCACAGACATGCTTAACCCTTGCATTTCTGGACAAGCCGAGAGATACAAAGCCAGCATCTGAAGTGAAAGAAGCGTGTGGACTGAGACGGTAGGGTGACATGACTTGGGTTACGCACCATTAACCAGTTCTGGCGAGAGGTCTTGTGCAGCATAGTAGTAGCGTTCCTGCCTGGAACGGCAATGACAGAGACACCATTCTCCCTATTACAGTCCATGTACCATCAATCATCATCTCACTACTTTAAGCTACAGTTGCTAAATAATGTTGCATTGAAAGGTTTGTCACATTCCCACACCTTTTTCAGCAACAAGGTATCTCTTCTACACCGTTTACAGTGCCTGTACAAAATGTGAAAGTTAACAGAGGGCCTGTATCGCCACCAACTTGCTGACCAATCAAAGAACACAATGGTTTGGTGCCCTTCAGCAGTTGCTATGTAAAACCTGTTGCTATAAAAACTGTAGTGTAAATCTAGGTGGGAAAACAGTTCCTTAATTAAAAGAGACCCTTTTAGTAGTCCTTAAAAAATGTTTGGAGAGGTATCAGTATCTGCTAATGCTCAAGATTGCAGTGTTTGGAGAGGCTTCAGTATCTGCTGATACTCAGGATTATAATACCAACATCAGAAAATCTGTAATTGATTTATTATTAGTGGCTGGAGAATGTCGTATAAGCCAGATGTAGCTTGTTTTGACTGTCCTGTGTTTTGTTCTGCTTCTCTGACAATTACACCACATGGAACCTCACACAGTACTGCAAGCGATATGTAGACACGAGCTCCTGAGTATCTTCAGGAGCTTAGTATTTCTTTTCTGTTTATTCTCAAATGTTCTTTCAGAAGAATCTTACACACAAAGAAAAGATGTGACATCAGTGTATTGTATGTATTGTTCCAGACATATAGACCCGGTTTACATCTGGTCACTTTCTCTATGAGACGAGCGTCTGGATTGTATCCTGATGAGATTTTAGTCAAATGCATCTCCGGTTCATCAGATTGAAATCTGGTCGATGTGTGGGATGGAATATGCAGATTTGTTCCTTGCACAGCAGTTATGACTGGTGTTTCGGTTGTACTTGGAGGAGTTTAGGTTGTGTCTTGTGTCTTGGAGAGACAGATGCGTTTACGCTGCTATAGCATGCGGCTCAAATGCGGCTCAGACCTCCTCCTGGAGTGTGATTGGATTTGTATCTTGGGTGTGTTTACACTTGTATTTTAATGTGGCTTGACTGTATCCAGATATAATCCTGATACTCAGTACAGATGAAGTGACCAGGTGTAAACAGGGTCCTAGCTATATTGCCTGTAACTGTGTGGACAGTAGAAACCCCCAAACACACCAGAGACACAAACCTGACAAGTTGCTTAAATCATCAGGCACAGATTTCTGGACCATTGAATGGGAAGGGTGTTGGTGAGGGGGGTGGGGGGGGGTGGGGGTGGTGGATGTGATATGAAAAGAGAGAGATAAAAACTTTTGATATAAATTGAGGAACATGAAAAGCGATTATTATTATGCATTTATTACACAAAGTGTTGATAATTAGATTTCTCTCCAGACAGAACAAGTGATGCCATCAAACAGACAGCTGGAGAGGTGTGGGTGTATGTGTGTGTGTGTTTGTACCAGGTCGTTCAGTGCTGCGGGCAGTTTGTGTGTGTCCCAGCGGGACAGGCTTGTTTAGATTCTTTTACACAGTGCCTCAGGCAGGAGATCCCCACTAGATCTCTCCCTGGGACCACACTCCCAAGCTGAACCAAGTGAGTGAGTTAATGTGCATTACAGCGAGAGAAAGAGGGAGTGAGCGAGTTAGGTGAAACGAAGGTAAAGAACAGAAAGAAGGAGAAGAGTGGTACAAAGTAGGAAGGGAAACAGTACAAAAATACAACCTTTTCCAACACGCAGTCAGTCTCAGTTCTAGTTAGTTAGGTGTACAGTATGATGCAGTGATCTAAAGTGGAGATTCAGCTGCATTGAGGCTAAATTGTAATTGATGTTAATAAAAAGTGATTCAATAAAAGAGGCTTGCAGGTTGTCCACAAAAATAATCCTCACGCATGGCGCAGTCTAAGATGTAAGCCTAAAACATTAATAATATTCAACAATTCAGATATTTGTTTGTTGGGGTATTTGAGGTTTGATTCTGGGAATCATAGAGCTGCGTATTGTCCACTTGCATATTGTCAGTTTAGCAGCATCCATTACCATAAACTGGCATGTGCAGCCAAACACTGCCTTTGCATTCTGGTCATTCAGTAGGGAGAAGGTCTCGGTTTTTAGCTATGGGAGAAGGTCTTGGATTTTAAGGTGAGGAAAAAGGTATTGATTTTTAGGTACGGGAGAAGGTCTTGATTTTTAGGTATGGGAGAAAGTCTTGGACTTTAAGGTGAGGAAGAATGTCTTGGATTTTAAGGTGAGGAAGAAGGTTTTCATTTCAGGTAAGGCAGAAGGTCTTGATTTTTAGATAGGGAAAAGGGTATTGATTTTAGGTAAGGGAAGAAGGTCTTGATTTTAGGTAAGGGAGAAGGTCTTGGATTTGACATAAGGCATTAGGCATTAAATAACCTTTTGATTGTTGATTACCAGTGAAATTGTAAAGCCTAAAAAATGGTATTCGGGACAGTCCCTGTAACGTCACAAAAAGCCCAACCTCTCCACTGTTATAAAAGATGTTTTCGTTTGTGTCCAGTTATGTGCACCCATAGCACGTTTGAACTTGCCCCATATGAATCTGTTGGAAGCAGGAAAAAGGAGCCATGTTGACCAGGGCCAAACTGTAATGGCTAGATTACTGAGTTACAGAGTTTCTCCAAAACATCAGGCAGGTCTTGTGGAGTGTTCCTGTTATGCAGGATGCAACAATGGTAGGTCACTACCCACCAATGAAAAAAATACAAAAGAAAAAATGTATATATTGTATAAATTGTGCCCAAGGCTCCCATATAGGGATGAAATAATAGAAATGTGTGTCTTTGACCCCTGTCAGTTAAATTTCACATGCCTTCCTTTCTGCAGCTGCTCCCTAGCGCTGCAGCAAATGGCTTTCATGGCTGAGCCAGAATGGGAGGTGTACAGCCAGCGGTGTAGGACACTCATGAGGTCAGGGTTCATGCTGGCCGCTGGTCCCTCATGTATAGCTCTGGGGCTTGTTTTTGTAAGGGCTCAATCGATGAAGGTGCTCCCAGCACAAATGGAGGTTAACTGGGTCCTGCCTGTGGTTTTGAGGACCAAAGAACGATGAAGAACAATCGCATTGCTAAATAGTTTTTTCCTCGCACCACGTCGATGGGAGATGAATATGAACTGCAGAGACTGTTCTCAAGGACCCCTGGCTCGCATTCAGCTGACCAGAGACGTCCACGTCGGTGAGGCCGGACGGCGATAATGCAGATGGACTGTGTGGCCCGTTTCCAAAGGGTTTTGAATAGCTTCTGCATGGCCCTGTCTCTTTATGCACGCTAGCCTGCTGAGGACAGGAGGACTAAAAAAAACACAATGGCAGCTGCTCCAGCTTCATTAAAGAAGATATTTTGTTAGGAGAGCTCTATCCATAAAATCGTCTTTCAGTGTTTCCGAGTGCTTTATTTTAGCGTTTCTGTTCTCAGTACACAGTACACAGTGTGGCCAAAAGCCTGTGGACAACCGCTCATCCATTGTTACCTCCAACATCAAGGGTATTAAAAGGAGTGTCCCCCATCTGCCGTAGCAACGTCTTCCCCATCTGCTCTTCAGGGAAGGAAGGAACCCATCCCAAAGCTATTGGTTGGACCTCTGTCACACCAGAGAATGCAGTTACTCTGCTCTGCAGCCCAGTGCTGGGGGCCTTATACCTCTGTAACAAGGGCTTGACAATAGACATGGTGACCTTTGGCTTATGTGCAGATCCTCCATAGTGCCCCAATTGTATTACCATTGCTTTTCTGTGACGACATGTCTGTAGTGGGTGTACAATACATAATGCAGCTGAGTTCCACAAACCTTTGGACTCGGTATATTATAATGATGCTTTCCACAAGCGAATCTGTAATCTTTCAGAGAGGGGCTACATTTAATTCTCAGTCCAAGACATTGTATCAAATAGTTTGTGAAAGCTGTGATTCCAAGATGCATTGAATCGTTTATTAAAAGTAATGGAATTGTAGAGTCTGAGAGGTACCACTATTTGGGCCTGTTTGGTAATTGATGATTGAAGTATGTGAATAGCAAGAGAACGTTTTCTATATTTAGGGTGTAAATAGGTGAGGATATTGTCCTTGGAAAGGCTAAACGTAGCTGTTCTAGTGACCTATTTCCAGGTTGACACGCACCCATCAGCCTGCAGCCAGGGGAGAGGAGCTTTTGTCAGGAAATATTCAGGCCTATTACCACCACCTGTGAATGAGCTCTGGAGACCTGGAAAAAAAGCAGTTCTCTGAAACAAACCACTGTGTAAGTGTGTGTGTGTGTGTGTGTGTGTGCTTGCAAGAGTGTGTGTGCACAGACCTGTCACTTACTCTCTTGGCTGAGAGTGGGTGAGATAGTCTCTGCGTCGCCCGGGTGAAGGCGCAGGGGAAAAAAAATCAGCATTCGGGCGATGTCACCAAGCCCCGCTGCACTGGGAGAAGCCAGACGCTCCGACAGGCGTACCTGCTTTCCCCTCTGAGACACACACACACACACACACACACACACACACACACACTGCTGCACACACACACTTTGAATGTCCTTGAGGCACACTGACAACCTCTCCATAAGCATAAAGAAGCCAAACTCTGTCATTGCCAAGATCAGTCCCTTAGTGGAAGTATGCGAGTGTACAGTGCCTGTGTAAAGTGTGGATGTGTGTGTGTGTGTGTGTGTGTGTGTGTGTGCGCATGTGCATGCTTGGTGACTCAGATGACTTGGACCGAAGGTCAAGAGAAGCTTTGGCACTGCTGAATGTCTCTAATTGACTTTTGGAAGTTGCTCCATGCTGCAGGTCCTCTCTGGGATAAGCTTGGCTCAGAGTGGGCGCCAAGCATGGAATCTGACCCCATGCTGGTGTCACTCTGATGGGACGAGTCAAGTCACTGTCAGATGCCGGAGCATTGTGCTTGGCCCCAGTTAAGGGTTTGTAGACAGATCCATGAATAAGCCAGGTGTGCTGTCTGCTTAAGCAGCTGGGACAGGCCTCACTGGGTGCACAAGTCAAGTCTTACTAATATCGAAGAAGATGAGATGAAGGGATTCTGACATATAGGCACGTTCTTCCCCTAGGAAGGCCCTGAGCTTCGAGTGTATATAAGCAATGCCTTTACACTATATATATATATATATATATATATATATATATATATATATACATACACACACACAGTGGAAAAAACTTTTTCCACAAATGACAACTTTGCAGGAGAAGGGAAAAAAATCATATGCACTGATCCAACCTTTGATGTTCTCATATTAATTAAGTTTGATCAATTCCACTGTAGCAAAGAATTTGTACCTAAATGTACATCTGTCCATCCATTTTCTCACCCACTTCTTCCTGGCCAGGGGCGTGGTGGGTCTGGAGCCTGCCTGGCACAAGGCTGGAATACCCTCAGGACAGGGTGCCAGTCCATCACAGGGTACCACACACAACCATTCACTCATACCTAGGGGCAGTCCAACCCATACCAGGTGTTTTTGGAAAGTAGGAGGAAACCAGACTACCCTGAGGGGAAACCCATGCATACACAGAGAGAACACACCACACTCCTCACAGACAATGACCGGAAGGAAGACTGAACCCACAGGACCAGGCCCCTGGTGCTGTGCAGTACACACACTACATGCTGCATCGCCGTGCCACTCAGTAAATGTACAGTAGAGGCTAATGTACCATAGAGAATATTGTTCTTCTGGAAGCATTATGCAGTTGCCTCGTTGCTGTTATATAAATCAACTGCGTATATAAATCAACTGCTCTCCAGTAACTTCTGCTACTAATACCTATTCTCTTTCCCCTCTCACTATCCATCCCCCAGGCTGCAATTCATTCTCTACCTGTATTACTGCTTTTAGTACTGTTGATTCATCTTGTAATGCTTCTAAAACTGCTTTTTCTGAAGGTTGTGTACCTATTCTGGTCCATCATTTCACAATTATTGTTAATCTCAATCTACAGGATTGCTGCAGTTGCTGCTAAATTAAAAAAAATCTGTCCTTCTCTTCCTAAATAGTTTAAACTGTTTCTAATCTTCCTGTGTCTGTGGACACTTGTGTTCTTTGCATCCCTGTTACTGCTAGACATAAGTTTAACCTTTGACATGGTGAGTCATTTCATTCTCCTGTCAAGGTTGCAGCGACAGCTCCACCCTGGACTGGTTCACATTATACCTAACCGTCAGAAAGCAGTCTGTTACCCTCTCCAGCTGTACGTCCTCTACCTCTGCTGCCACGCGTGGGGTTCCTCAAGGATCAGTCTTTGGACCTCACTTGTTCATTATGTACATCCTGTTTTTCGCTTTAGAAATGACAACCAGATTTATGTTGGTGCTTTATCTGTTATGTTTTGCATTTTACATTTAAGACATTTAGCAGACGCTCTTATCCAGAGCGACTTACAAAAGTGCTTTGCTATTTACCCAAGAAAAACCTCAGCTAGTTTAAATAGACTAATAGTTCAAAGATACCTTTATATCTACCTCTTACTCACTTAGAATTCTGAATTATGCATATTAGAAATCAAGAAGTAGATGAAACATAACTTTATCATGTTAAATAGCAAGACCTTTTTCACTTTCGCTTTTTTCACTCTCTACATTGATGATGCAGCCATTTCTCCTTGCCTTTTGGTCCTGGAACTTCTCTTTTCCACCTGTGCCAAAACTTCATGAACCTCAAGATTCAATATCTTCACTGGCTTCCTGTAAAATACTGCATACAGTTCACAATGAATCTATTTACTTACAAAGTTCTTACCTGACTGACCTTCTTCCCTACAAACGCTCTCTCACTCTTAGGTCTTCTGCAGCCGGGCTACTCCTTTCAAACTTTGTGACTTTGGTGATTAAGCACTTCCTAGATTTGCTCCTTATCTCCTCTCTTCTCTCTCACTTATAATCTTCCTCAAGCCTAAAATACTCCTCCTTTAGATCTTGCCCATGTGCTCTCTAGTACACCTGTAGTCTATGTTTGGATTTCCACTTTTTCTTGTTCGGTTTTGATGCTCTCCATACTGACAATTGTCTGAATATTGTATAGATCTGACCATTCGAGGCATGGACTGGACTTCGAAGGGACGTCCAGTGGTATCTGGTACCAAGGCTTTCTAGCAGATCTTTTAAGTCCTAGAGGTTTTGGGTCTTCATGAGCATCAGTGAGCCTCGGGTGCCCGTGACCCTGTACTTTCTTGCGTGACCTTTAGTGGCACTGACCACTGTGTAATGGAAACACCCTACAAGACCTGCCTGATGTTTTGGAGATGTTTTTACCCAGTTGTCTAGCCATGAATATTTGGCATTTGTCAAAATGTCTCAGGTTCTTTCATTCATTTTTTGACTGCTGTTTACACATTTTCGCAGTCACCTTCAAGAACTGACTGTTCTCCTGCTGCCTAATATATCCCACTACTGGGCAGGTGCTACTGTAGATGAGGCTAATGTATTTCACTTCACCTGTCAGTGGTGTTAATGCTATTATCATTTATTAAGTTTTTTAATGACCATGACTACTAAGTAGCAGTAATTGTTTTGCTTGTAGCCGAAATCTTAGGTGAATTTACAAAGGTCAGTATTGTGCTGAATAGCCTCACTGTTGGATAGTTCCTCAGAAGCTTCCTCAGAATTTACGGGATTTAGAAAGATAAACATATTGTTTCTCCTATGTGTCATCAATTCCAGTGTTTTTTATGGTTTCTCTCCAGCTGAATTATCAATAGGTACTGTATCAGGTCTCTTGCTGGTTGTTCAAGGTCAGCAGACTGCTTTAATGTCAGACCAAATGTCAGGCCGTGTACCCTCAGAACCCCAGGAGTTGATAAGGGGACCCCTCTGGGAATAGAAGTGCAACTGTTCAGCTGTGTGTGTAGGCACATCTTTGACAGCGTGAAGCCCATAGCCACCTCCTGTCATGCGCACACACACACATGCACACATACTCGCAAGCATTCACACTCCGCCCAGGGAGCGATGTGTGTGTCAGCGACAGCACCCTTGGCTCTCTGGGCCCGCTTTTCTGCAGGATCAACAGGGCTAATTATAGTGATGCACTGACACCTCTTCTCTCTGCCTGTGTTCTGGTGCCATTTCAATCACCTCCCACCGCCAGGTGCTTCACTGCCTTTCTCTCCCCCAGTGAGTGTGTGTATGTGTGTGTGTGTGTGTGTGTGTATGTAACTGGTGAAGTATGTTGGGAATGTGTGCAAGTTTGTTTGTGCTCATATGTAGGCCTGTGTGTCGGCACAGTTAGTGTTGAGTTAGTGCTGTGGGGGCCAGCGAGGGTTTTCTTCGTCTGTGTGTGGATCTGGTATGAAGTTGGCGAGAAGTTTTGAAACGCAGCTACGTGTGGGTGGGAGTTGTGAAAAAGTAGTGAAAGAAATATCTGGAATTCTAGTTCTCGGGGCTGTGTTTGTGTTCGGGTGAAGGCTGCACCAGTATAAACTGGTTTTCTGGTGTGATGTCCCATGATATGGAGTTAACCTTGTTGTGGCTGTTGTTAGGGCATATGAAATACAATAATAGCTGAGAAGTCCAATTATAGAGATTATAATACCCACATTTGTTTAAGTGTATACCTATAGTTATTGTCTGGAAAGTGGAGAAGGGATTGGAATTGTCATAACCTTTATACTGGTACCACACACATAAGCATAGATAACATCTTACACAACCAGCGAAAAACACACTGACGGCTACCGGTTTAGCTGAATGCTCGAGTTGCGGAGGTTTTAGTCATGTTTCAAATAAAACTGATAATTCATCCTCCCCTCCATCACCACCTTGCTGTGTACTCAGTTTATAAGGCACAAGAGAGTACTGTGAAAGTTCGAAGCAGTCTTAGGGTTAGCCTTTAGCCTAGCACAGACACCAGGGCTTCTGATTCCATTTATTTATTTATTTATTTATTTATTTATTATTTAAGTCATCAACTCTGGAGGTCTTCCTTGACCTACCCTTATTTTTACCTCAGTAGATTTTGGTAAGCTGTAGTTTTGACCGATAAGTCCAGAGTACTAGATGCTGAAAGCTCTCTTATACCTGCACTAATGGAGCAAATAAAAACACCTGAGTATAGAAGATAGGGAGGATATATATATACATATATATATATATATATATATATATATATATACATGTGTGCGTGTGTGTGTGTGTGTATATGTATAAGAATACCCTTTAAAATGAGAGATTTACACTTCAACTACTCGCAAATTGGTTGAGTACAAATGTAAAATGGTGTAGTGCAGTCAAAAAAATTGCCCTTGTCCCAGACATTATGCAGAGCCCCGCATTAGACTGATGCCTTGAGAGATTCAGTCATTCAGTCAAGTTTTTTGCTAACAGTTTATGTGGATAGTACACTTCAGATGCATTGTAGTTAAATTCCTTTACATGCACCTAAATATCCAATAAAATTGCTTTAATTTCTCCAAACCTTAAATCTGACCTTGACCTTAACCTCAACCCAAAACCTAAAACTGAAACCTTTTCAACCCAAGATGTCTTTATTATATAAGTAATGATTAGTTATTGTTACTCAGAACCTTTCATTATTCAGTAACATCAGTAACAACTGTGAAACTAATATACAACTTAATTTGAATGGTGAGGAATTGAAGTATGATCCACATACAGGCCATTAGACTAAGCTTAATAAGAGTGAACCCCTCTGGTTCTGGGTTATTTTCAAAAAAGCAGTTGGTGAACAAATCTAGCAACTTTTTGTACAAACGTACTTATAAGAGAATTGCCAAACGCATGGGAGTGAAAGGCACAGCTCTGTCTCTCTCTCTACGTCGCGTCTGCGGCACATTCAGTCTGCGTGGCCGGTTACACAGATGTGAATGAGCTGTACGTCTGATGCCAAGGTCCAATCACTAATCTGAACTGAGATCCCATCATTTATTCAGACCAGGCTGTGCATTGGGCTTCATTCGATTCATTTACTTCTGTAAATATGGGCATAGCTTGTGTGTGTATTTCATCCTGAGTGGCAGCACACTGACCCAGGCTGCTCTTTACATTCGCTTGTTTGTCTGTTAAGCTGACAAGTGATGAGTTCAGTCATTTTTATTTATTTATTATTTTAATTTTTTTCTGAGATTTGCTGTGGGCAAATTTGTGACACCTGTGGTTAATTAATTATTGCATATAAATGCATTTATTTCTCATTAACTCCATTCTGTTCAAATACATTTTATTTTAGCATTTGTGTGTTGTTTTTAAAACTGTATTGTTATTGTGATTATTCATTACTTAATATCTACATATTTTGAAATATATACTTTTTTGTAATTATGCTCATGCTTTGTTTGGTTTATCCTGTACAGAGAGTAATAGATGCAATAAGCAGTAATGGATCAATACCATCTGACACGTGTTTGTGAATCGTGTTAATACAATGCGGTGACATCACAAATATGCAAATTAGTGCATTGCATCATCTAGCGACATTTCAAGCAGGCTTTAGCGACTTTCCACTTCAAAACAATGGCAACACTGGAAAATGCGTCCCAGAACAATTAGCCACTGTTTACCCACAAATGTCCAGTGGGCAGTGGTGGCTCAGCAGTTAGAGCTCTGGCTATTGATAACAGGGCTGTGGGTTTAATACACGGGCTCGGCAGGCTGCCACTGTTGGGCCCTTGAGCAAGGCCTCTTTGCTCCCCGGGTGCTGCCGCTATGGCTGCCCACTGCTCTGGACCACTGAGTGGTCACTGTCACTGTCAGTGTGTGTGTTCACTGCACGGATGGGTTAAAGGTGGAGGCCAGGAACTATAGCCAATGGAAATATAGCCAATACTGCTAATATCGGCTGCCTGCAGTTTGTATGTTTTTGTGTGAATGTGCAGACCCTTACAGAGGTCACCAGAGGTGGTGGTTGTAAAGGTGACCGTGGTATGGCCAGTGCTGCATGATGAATGGAGCTGAGATGAGCTGGTGGTTTATTAAAACAGGTCAGTGGGTCAGAGGTATGAATGCACACAAGTCTCTATGAGTATATCCTCTTTCTTAGATGACAAGTGTATTGTTGCATGAAATCAATGTTTTATTTCGACATCACAGCAGCGCTAAGGCCTGTGTTAGTCTGGCAGCATGTTATCATCACAGTGCTATGTGTCATTGCCTGTGCTTACGCTGACTGTATATCCCGTAACCCTCTTAGGACTGTGCTGAGCTCTGCTGACTTGTTTGCGCTTATGTCAAGTTTTTATTTTATATATATTTTTGGTTGGTTACGAGGCGTGCCAAATGCTGTCATGTCCTGTCAGCCCCTTCCTCGCAGGGTTGTCAGTCATGGAAGCAGCGACTCCTCAGTCCTACGTTTGGTAAATCATCTGTGCCACCAGTGCGAGTAAAGGAGCTTCCTAGGGGTGAGGTGATTTTAGGCACTGCATTGTTTTTCCCTTTTTTCGTCCTTTCATCTCTTTGCAGGAGCGTTCCCGGTGGTCCTTTAAGTGCGACAACTCTCAGCCTCTTTCAGAAGCAGAAGGGAGAGGGGAGAAGTTGCTGCTCCCTCCCCTCACGCCACCATGAGTGGAGTCTGTTATCTTTATGTATGCATGTGTGTATGTGGCTATGAGGACCAGCTCTGGCCTCTTTATCGAGGGTCGCTGCGGTGGAAGACGAGCAGCAGTGATGGGGGTCTGGCCTTGCTTTGGATGCTCTTGAGCTGCTCCAGCAGTGTGCTGGCGATAACTTACAACCTTGATAAACATCCTACATCCCTGTTAGTCTGCTGTGTACGTGTGTGTGTGTATGTGTGTGTGTGGGTTTGCGTGTTAGGAGCTGACCAAAAAGTCACCGGTACTGATAGCTGAAGAATTTTAAGAACTGGCAGTATCAGCCGGTGTAGCTTCACATGGCAAACATGGAACACTAAAGTAGTTTTAGCATTACTGACTGATGGGCTTGGCAGCAAGGGAGGGCAAATCAAAGAACCAAACAAGAGGTGGAAGAAGTGGAAATCCATGCTAGGCTAAAAGCTAAATGCTAAACTTTTACCATTACTTGTTTTCAATGTCTGCTCTTTTAGGAAACAAACTGGACTACCTCAGCTGCCTACCGAACAGGTGCTAACCACACATCAGAAGGGGAAGCACAGCTTCCTCAGCCAAACTGTGGGAGCTAAGGCTAATCGCTAACCTGGCTAACCAGTGTTATGATATAATATGTGGCATCTGTGAGCCAATGAACAAGCCAATGAAAGCAGATTTTTTTTTTTCTCCACAAGACCTCCATTACAGGACAATCTGTTTGATCATTCAGAGCTAAAATATCAGGGTTGTAAATAGGCTTGTAAAATTGTGTCTAAGCATTTTCCACCACAACCAAACTCACATACTATTTATTAACAATGTCAAATACTCAATAAATACATTCCCTGATGCATTTAAATAATATGTGTATAACATTTTATTTCTTTTTTCTAATAAAACTGTGGATTATTATGGGGCATTAATAGGCCATTTGGCTACAGTCTCTGCAGGGGGGTGACACACCTTTAGAGGAACCTTCTAAGCCTGTTTCAGCTCCAACTATGACAAGAATGCAAGCGTGGCTAAGGATTTGGGTGGTATAAATAATGTACTGATTTATTATAAATATATCACCCTGGCCTATACTATATACAGTAATGCACAAGCTGTTGCAACAATGCTGTTACTTTGTCTGTGGCCTTTTCTCTACTACAGGTCAAACAGTGTAACCTTATTATTGGTTAAACACCAGTCAGGACCTAGTTTGTGTGTGTGTGTGTGAATATTGTCAGTGTGTGAGTACTCCTGTGTCCTTGGGTGGAGCTGAATATAAAGGGTGTGATGCTCCAATCTGACTGCAGCTTGCATATAAAATCTTTGTTTTGATTTCCTTCTCTCAAACCTGTTTGTGTTTGTACCACCGCTGAACGTGTAGTTGTGTTCTACAAGCCGTACCGACAAATTACCCTGCGGCGTTTTGAGCTCGCCGACCTTTCCCTCCCTTTGTACCTTTGGATCCCAAATCCTTTTTTCTATTGTTGAGAGCGCTTTTGTGTTTGAGTTTCACTTTCATCACGGTGATGATGGTTTTTGCTGCCCCAATACATTTCTTTTGCATCCGCCTTTTAAGTCCTTATGTTTACTGCATTCTAGAGTGTGTGGCCTTGCAAAGCTCTCACAGGATGCTGCAGTACAACAAACAGAAAAGAAACAAGCGCTCTCCCTCAACCTTAACTTTGCATTGCGTAATTTGAGCTGTTCTTTCACTGTACTGTAACATCTACAACAAATATACTATATATGGACAAAAGTCTTGGGACGCTTGCTCATTTTTTGTTTCTTTCTAAATGGTTAAGACTTTTCTGTTGGAGTAAGTGACACGAGCGCTAGGGAGGTCAGGATGCTGGATAAATACCACCCTACCTCATCCCCAACTCCCTAACTTATCCCAGTAATATTGGACGGGGCACCATCATCCATCCAGAGAACACAGTTCCTCCGCTCTACAGCTCAATGCTGGGGGGCTTTATACTCCTCTAGTACAAGCCTGGCGTGGTGTCTACAAACATTTGGACTTTTGCTGGGGTCACTCTACATCGCAGCTTGTGTTTTTACAGACCACTTCTGTAGCAGCTTAACATTGGATGTTTCTGTGGCCCACTGACGGCGAAATGCTGCATCGCATCACGGATATTTCCCGGGCCAATCGCAGGAGTTACTCTGCATTAAGGCTGGGACGTTTCTTGGGCAGGCGATGACTGGCACCCTGTTTAACCAATTACAGCCTTTCACTCATGTTTAGGGAACAATTGCAGTTTTGATCCTTATGTAATGAATGGTGCACTCCTTGTGTGTGTTCTATGGGTCTTCATTTAAGTAAAGTGCAGCACAGGCCATGTATCTGATATATCTGGTAGCTTGTACATCTCTTTTATCATCATAATTAGTCTGAAACAGTGACTTTGTTTAACGAAATACTCTGAAATCTACATTGCTTTAATGGTCTTTGCCGGTGCTCTATATTTCCTCAAAATAAGAGATAGAGTTGTAGCGGGAGATGTCTCTCTTTGGCCAGAATGAGTCAACTGCAGTGGCTGTGACCCAGTTCCAACCTCTCTTGCTCTCTCTCTCCCCTCTACCCCACCTCCCTCCATCCCTCTCTGCTGTCTTTGAAGTCCACAGGCTGATCTCCCTCTACAGGGGACAGAGTGCATAGGAAATAACGGAAGGGTAGAATGCTGTGGGAAAAAAAGAATGGCATGCTGAAAAAAAAATATATATATATCAGAGCAAAGCAGTAATTGCAAATGCAGGGGTACCGTACCCATAGTGTGACAAGCCAGGCAGCGTGTAGCAGGTAGCTCCCGTCCCCGAGCGCCGCTGGTTTATTTATCCTCTTTTCTGTTTGTTGCCGACCGAGCGGTGTCACGGGATCTGACCTAGAAAGGTCCAATCGCTCTCAGTCAAGCCCTCAACCTCCTCCCGTGTGCCGAGTGGTGCCAGAAACTCAGTCATTTCCAGCAGAAAGGGGAGCAGAGCCGAGGGGCGACACACTTCAGGGACACGCACTTCCAGCCTGGCTCGTGCATGGAGAGAGCAGGGATGATGGGGCATGGATCCCCACTGAGAATTGATCCTGAGGTGTGAGGGCTGCCTCCACGGTCACCACTTTGTTATGCCCTGCAGGTTGCCGGGTTTTTGGGGGCAGCTCAAATCCCCTGAGTTATCTCTGTCCTTACAGGGTAATTCAGAAAAGAGACCACTGCTTTTATCATGCCTGTGACAGGCCTGAATAGCGAGGTGATTGCAGTGGAATAGCGGATGGTGCAAGAATGTGGTATGTTTTGGGTCATGCGCTCGTATGTTTTTGATTTCAAATGTGCCAATTCAAGCAGTCCAACTGTAGCTAATTGGAAAAACAGTGTTTCATGAGTCGTGGCGAAGGAGCAAAGACTACGCAGGTCTGTCGTTGAAAAGAGCTAAGCTGAATTGATTACGCAGATTCGCAGCGTCTTCCTTTACTCCAGGCTGTTGTCTGCTTGGTGGAACAGTATTTCTCTTGTTTTCCACCCTCGTGCCTTTACCCCTCCCTGCGGTTCACTATTTCCAAGTGGTCATGAATCATACCAGATTGATTCCCATGCTTTCTTTTGTGGGCACCTCTGGGTTACCAGAGTATCCGTCTCTCTGCAACGCTGAAACGAAGCTGGAGGCTATCGTGGGAACAATCATGTGCGAAAACAAAAAACAACGGACAAGTGAGGCTCTCCTCAGCTGAAGACTCCACGAGGCCAGCGAGAGACGACTCCCAGTGCTACGGCCCTCGGCTGTAAATAGCCTCATTCCGATTCCCCAGGAAGCAGCAGGCTGACAGAAACCCCTGCAGCGCAACTCTGCATGGCTGTGTGGCTGTGGGAGATGGGAAAATAAGCAGCACTCCCTGGACAGTGAAACATGCATTCATCTCCCATATAATCATCAGTATTGCTCTAAGCTGCATTGTGTTGTGCGTGTTTTTTTTTTTGTGTTGCTTTTCTTTTAAGATCCGACTGTCTGGCCTGTCTCCTGCCTTATATGCAAATCGACATGGTATAGGAGCTTCAGGTACTGATGTTGCATGTGATGCAGCCGTGTATACCCGTAAATTTCTGTGTGTAAACTACCGCAGACCTTGCAAGCCCTTTGATTTGTACAGAGCAGCACAACTTGACTCAAGTAGCAGATTCTGAACTTCATAAATTATCAAACGGCCCCCTTTGGTCTTTGTCCTCCTTTGGAGCTGAAGATGAACTAGCGAAGCTCGTCTTCTGGGGGCATGCTTAACCTTTTGCTGTTGTTGGAAGAAGGATACTAAGAGTCTCTTCAGGTTTTCGTGTTCAATTAAAATTCTGCAGCTTTTTTAGCAAGCTTTTTGAAGTTGGCCTCAGGCCTTGAAAGGCTCATCAACGGCGCCCGGCTAGATTGCATACAGGTACCTGCAATGTTATTTCAAATGGCTTAATTAGTTTCTGACTGCAGAGTCTGAAGGATTTACACGGCACAGCACTTTATTCACTTGGGAGTATGATTGAGACCATGTGACATGGGCACTTCTATGCCCGTGGTTTCACTTTCTGGGTCATGCTCCTACGCTGCTTATTACCTTGTGGAACAGAATCCCACTTTATCGGCATCACTTGTTGGCCACATGGTTCATATTGGATTTACTAGGAATGAGCTCTGCGATCGTTTACACTCGTGACACTTGTGAATCATGGGTTTTAATTGAAATATTTCTCCCATTTGATAGGACTTGCGTTAAATTAACTTGTGTTCTGGTACGACAGGCTTAATTATGGAAGGTCTCGAAGTGATTCCTGAAGTGAGAAAGTATTCTATACACACGTTTAGGTCTCTTTTGCTCTAGACATCTCACATGTGATCAAGGTTGCCAACCTTTGGATTTGTGCTTTTCTTGAGGTGATTATATCAAGGGACCTGCCCCCCCAACGTGCAACACGGCACATCCACGACAAACCTTCCTTGAGGCAGTTGATGTAAGTTCCATTCTTGTGTGTCAGTCTTAATACAGAAATTCTTGAATTCCCATTTCAGGGGACCTAGTGCAGGAGGAAATGTTGGGGTAAGTCGGCGCGGCACCTCTTTGTTGTTGATCTCGGCTTAAAAGCCAAGCCAGAGAAGTTGTCTGCCGTGACACTCTTCCAGAAAGGAAGGAACACGACGACAGGCATTTGAAAGCTTGTTGAACTGTTGTGCTTCATTGCCTTTGTCAGAGTCCTTGGAGTCACAGATTTGTATTGCAAACGCTCTCATTCTATTCCAGATGGATAAGTGCTCTGACAGACCAGTGTGATGTGTCTGGCATCAATTAGTTCAAGCGAGCCCATTGTCAGTTTTCCTGTGGAAAAAAAAAAATCCTATTTTTCCCGATGCGCAGGAATATTACTTTTTTCAAGGTTTGGGGCTGTTTCAGTTAAGTGGTAACCCATTCGGTCATCATCATGCTCCAGGCTGAAGGGAAAAAAAATCTAGGTTCCTATAAATGAAGTTTTGCCATGGCTGCCCTGTAGTGTGTCAGGCACTTACATTATCTGACTTTAATTGGGAGAGTCTTCCCTTATAGGCATAGCGGTGCTGGCACACCCTTTCTTGGAGTTGAGGAAGAAATTAGAGGTGGTTTGGAAGGGCACTCTGGATGGTGTGGGTCTGCAGGTGTGTTTCATCACTGGGTCTGTTGTTAGATTTGGACTTGTTGGTGTTGGACTTGAAGCAGACCTAAAATGATCTGTTATGGGACCTCAGTCCCTTTTTACATTCCTCTGGGCTGGCCTTAACAATGCTACTTCATGTGACCTACCTGTGTCCACCCCTCCTTGCCTTTTTGCTGTCTTTGAGGAGGAGCTTTGGACCCTTTCTAAAAATTGATGAATCCTGCTGGCACAATATTTCAAGGGCGCAATAAGGTACTGATTCTAAGTGCCTGACTGAGGACTAGATGAAACTTTTCGACCTAGTGGTAATCACTGCCTAAGGTTGGCACCCATCCCACTCGCCAGGTTCTCCGGTTCGACATTGAGGCCTGACACCTTACCTCCATTAGTGGTAGATGGCATCTCCCCAGACTTGATCATATGATTTCATCTGCTTCCTCCACAGCCCTTCACTTTTGACATTTGCAGACATGGGTGCCTCACTCTGCCTATCAGTCACAAAGATCCTCTCCCCAAAAAACAATGAGGGAGCTCGCCGAGGCTGTCTCTGCGAAAGGCACTCTGTGTCTATCACTGCACAAGATCCCTGGGATTACCTGCCATCGCCAGCTGTGGGGCTTGCCCTCTAATGCTTCCCTCTGCCTTTTTCTGTGTTTTGTCGATTTGCTCTAGTGTAGCTGACAAGCCAACAATCTCGGCAAGTCCTCAGGCTCACTCCAGCGCTCGTGCTGTGTTTGTTTTAGCTACTGTTCTCGCTTGTTTTTTTGGTTTTGTTGTTGTTGTTGTTGTTGTTGTTGTTTTTTCTTTTCTTACAGCTCACTCTGAAATCCATTACAACTTTCTCTTTCCCTTATCTCCGCCTATTTGTGTGTCTTGTCAAATAAGTGCATTCTCACCATCCAGTCGGCCTCACAGTCAATTGGAAAACCTTGCACAGCATGAAATTGTGTTGAGTTGTTTCCCAGCTATGTTATTGTGGTTCAATGGAGACCCATCTGACTGAAGCTTGGCATAGACAGCAGAATTCAGTGTTCAACTTCGTGTATTGCTGCTTTTTTACTTTTGAGAGAGCCATTTGACTTCCAGCACTGAGACCATAGCTGGTCGTATTACCTTTGCCAAACAACTGGTAGCAAATGTATTACTTTGAGGAACCGGGGATTAACCTCCATGGAGCTGTATAGGCTTCTGTGTTTGCTGCGGTTTATTTGCAGGTAGTGAAGCTGTGTTTTGACATTACTTGCCATAGGTTTTTGTGTTCCCTGCATTTCATAATCCAGTAATTACTGTATGGCTGACAGTAACTCCTTGTAGCTGCAATGGAAAGCATTTTATTAAGAAATTTCAGAAGTTCTCATAGGCATTATATACAACCCTTTTTATGTATTTTGAAGGTTAGATTAGACTCTGTATTGTGTATTCCTGATCCTGGTTCGACTTAACGCAGTGCTGTAAAGCAGTGACGTCTGTCTGGGCTGTTGTATTAGTGCATACGTGCACACTTGCTTAACAACTTCATTTAGACATGGGGAGGAGCATCTCAGATGTCTGTGTGAATGTTCTTTGTGCTGTGTGTGTGTGTGTGTGTGTGTGTGTGTGTGTGTGTGTGTGTGTGTGTGTGTGTGTGTGTGCAAATGAGATGAGATACTGGGCTCACTAACAGGAGCTGCTGAAAGCAAATAGATTATGATAGAGAGTGGGTGCAAAGGGTGCAAAGAAAAATACTGCATTGTGTCTGAGGAAATTAGAATTCCACTCAGCACGCCTGTGTTCACCTGCTCCACCTGACTCATCACAATGAAAAATTCATCAATTAGTCCTTTGACAATAAAGATATATACACCAAAATCAATCTGTGATTGATTCTCTGACACAACCTACAACAATAAAAAAGCCTGGATTCTCACACACATCACATGTAATGTTTTGTGAAGATTATAAATTTGCTTAAACACTGTATATCTTCTACATTAGACATCTTTTGACTGTACGTTATCGTACTGGTACAATTAATTTTTTTCTCATTGTGGGAAGCTGGGGTCATAGTGCAGAGTCAACCCTGCTGCGGAACCCCTGGGGAGGTTAGTGGCAGATAAGTGGACCGGGGGTATCGAACACACAACCGTGTGATAAGTAACAACAACAACAATCAATAATAACAATAATAACCTAAAAAGATTTTCCTCTTCCCATATCCCATCAGATCCCATCTTAGAAAGCTGGGATCAGAGCGCTGAGTCAGCTATGGCACAGTGTCCATGGAGCAGAGAGAGATTAAGGGACTTGATCAAGGGCCCAACAATGGCAACTTGGTGGACCCGGTTACTGAACCCACAAACCCATGATCAATATTCAAAACTAACAACAACAACAGTCAACATACAACATATATATATATATATATATATATTTTTTTTTTTTTTTTTTTTTTTTTTTTTTTTTTTTGCATTTGAGGTTAAGGGCCTTGCTTAAGAGCCCAACAATGGCAGCTTAGTGGAGCCAGGTACCGAACCAACAACCCGGTGATCATTTTTTTTTGCTCTAGCTTGGAAATCTGTGGTCAAAGTGCAGCATCAGAGATGCTAAGTTGCCTAATAGTGCCAGCATGGTGGACTCGGCTATCAAACCCCCAACCCTCTGATCAACAATCAAAAGTAAGCCATTCTGCAGCACCCTTGGAGCAGAGAGGTTTATGGCCTTGCTTAGTGGCAGCTTAGTGGAGGCAGGTATCGAACCCACAGCCCTGTGATCAGCAATAACAAATAATAACAATAAAAATTTTCTCTTTAAATATTTTCTGTAATATACCAGCTTAGGAATCTGGAATCAAAAGGCAAGGGCAGTTGTTCTAGCCAGCTCGGTGGACCTGGGTATTGAACCCACAACTTACACTGCCCTTTCAAGTTTGCTACAATTTCCTTTCACTTAGTAAAACAATGGCAAGCCTGTTGACTTGAAACCGTTTTATTATAAAAGCCAACCTGAACATGTTGAAACACCTGTGCTTCAAGTCAGTAAAGTTCTGTTCACGGTGTGGTAATCTATTATATATTCCACATGGAGATGAAGTTTGAATTGCTGTACTTTAGTAAATGTTTGTGTGTGTGTGTGTGTGTGTACATGGCAAGCACACTGAGAAAATGCTACTGAGCAAGGCTAATGAAGTTGTCAGCTCACAGAAGGATCACAGCTGATGTGGGCTCCTAGAAGGCAACCAATGGAAAGTGTCCTGTGATCAAGCCACAGTTGGACAGAAGACCACCCCTAAAACATAAGCGGCCACCATTGCAGCAACATGGTTAAAGATCAAAGCACAGCCCCTGTTCTACTTAGGCAATTAAAGAGCGGCCACATCCCTGGTGCTTACAGAAGAAGCAGAGGGGGAGAGGAAGAAGAGGAAGAAGAGAGAAATTGGAGAATCACTGATCTGATGTGTTGGATTGGTAATGATCCAATACTGAATTAAACCCATATCATTGATGCACCCTTCTATCACTTCCAAGGGTTTCATCTTTTCTTGGATTCGACCACAAATGATCAAAACTAGCTTCTTACAGTGATTGTTGTCCTCTCTGTGTTTTTTGTCGTGATTAAGGGCCCAACAATGGCAACTTAGTGGACTTGGGTATTGAACCCACAATCCTGTGATCAACATTCAGAAATAACAACTACAACTAAATAATTTTTTCCTCTTCATCTATACCAGCTTGGAAATCTGTGGTGGTCAAAGTGCAGGCTCAGAGATGCTAAGGGGCTTGCTCAGTTGCCCAATAGTGAAACCTCACATCCCCAATAAGCAACAACTTCACAGGAGAAGGAAAAGACCTATTGAACTTTCAATGGAAGTCAATGTAAAAAGATTTTAGGCCATTTCGGAGCATTTCTATTGGTCCATTCAATTGGAAACGCTGAGACAGTGTAACAAACCACTGCAATATGTCAAAAAGAGAAAATGGCAAATATTAAGGTACAAGGTTTTTGTAGAACAGTGACAATATATGTGTCTATGCATGTCTATGTCTTTGTATTGAGACTCTTGTGCATTTGTTTTATACATACATTTGAACTCTTTATGTGCTAATGTGCTTTATGTGCTGTCTGTGTCATTAGTTTTAATTTCACATCAGTGTATTTTAATGTGGATCTCATTAGTCCTTACACTCTGTGTTCAGCCTTGTGTTGTGTTTAAAATGCAAGAGTGGTGCTGAAAGCCTGCAATAACCTACATACAGTTCTGAGCCCTGCTCTCGCCCCCTTTTCCCCTCTTCCCCTCTTCCAGCATGTGTTTTTTTTGTCTTATTTATATAAACATTATTTGTTCATAACTTATAATATATGTACATATATGAGGGCTGTAATGAATGGACCTATCAGATTCCTCATTATATGTGCATTTTCTGTGGCACATACCCGTGCCATTTTTGCCACCCTTCTTTTTCCTTGTCTTCCTTCTTCCGCCTCTCTCTCCCTGTGGAACAGAGGCTTCCTCCTCTTCTTTGTTGATTAACGCTGTCTGTGACATTGGACTTGGTGTTTTGCACCTTTTTTTTTTTCCTGTCCCCACCTCGGGCTCGTCTCTCTCTCCTGCTTAAGGCCGTATGTAAGAGTGTCCCACTGACTCCTTATTGAACTCAGCTGCAGATAAAGGCGGACCAGTGAGCAGAGGATGAAGAAGAACAAAAAGAAAGTTCCTTTTTCCTCCTTCTTGTCTGCAGAACCCTGGTTGGAGGTAATTTAGAGATGTAGTGACGCCAGCGGCAAAGGCAGGGACGCCAGAGAAGTTTCAAGGTTCGAAGCATCGACTGATCTTAAACAGGTTTCATCATTTGAACGTTTCCGTTTGCTTGTCATTATAACACATTAGCATAGTGTAAGGTTTTCCCACCAATGTAAGGCAGTGTATATAGTGTAATACTGGACAGTGTGAGGCAGTGTATATAGTGTAATACTGGACAGTGTGAGGCAGTGTATATAGTGTAATGCTGGACAGTGTGAGGCGGTGTATATAGTGTAATACTGGACAGTGTAAGGCAGTGTATATAGTGTAATGCTGGACAGTGTGAGGCGGTGTATATAGTGTAATACTGGACAGTGTGAGGCAGTGTATATAGTGTAATGCTGGACAGTGTGAGGCGGTGTATATAGTGTAATGCTGGACAGTGTGAGGCGGTGTATATAGTGTAATACTGGACAGTGTGAGGCAGTGTATATAGTGTAATACTGGACAGTGTGAGGCAGTGTATATAGTGTAATACTGGACAGTGTGAGGCGGTGTATATAGTGTAATGCTGGACAGTGTGAGGCGGTGTATATAGTGTAATGCTGGACAGTGTGAGGCGGTGTATATAGTGTAATGCTGGACAGTGTGAGGCGGTGTATATAGTGTAATACTGGACAGTGTAAGGCAGTGTATATAGTGTAATACTGGACAGTGTGAGGCGGTGTATATAGTGTAATACTGGACAGTGTGAGGCGGTGTATATAGTGTAATACTGGACAGTGTGAGGCAGTGTATATAGTGTAATGCTGGACAGTGTGAGGCGGTGTATATAGTGTAATGCTGGACAGTGTGAGGCGGTGTATATAGTGTAATGCTGGACAGTGTGAGGCGGTGTATATAGTGTAATACTGGACAGTGTGAGGCGGTGTATATAGTGTAATGCTGGACAGTGTGAGGCGGTGTATATAGTGTAATGCTGGACAGTGTGAGGCGGTGTATATAGTGTTAGTAATGCAATATTAGAGGATTATTTTAACTATATGTAAGTATAAAAAGGTGAGGTTTGTGGGCGGGGAAAATCATCACATTCCGTAATTGTGTTTTAGTCCCCTTCACCATTTCTTTATTGTTTTTGTGTAACAAGTTATTATTAGTGTGTTGCTGCAGTAACTATAACCGTCTGTTGGGTTAGTGTTTAAATCAGCTGTGTTCTCTCCCTGTTCCCTTTGCATTCAGGCGAGTCAGTGTGTGCTGACAGGGTGCTCGGGTCACGCTCTCTCAGACGTGCATATTGAAATGGTAATGCTGGGGAGTAGAGGCGAGAGCTGCATCTGTTATTTCTGTGTTTGACTAAGGGCTTGGGGGCCGATTAGAAAATGTTTGCTCTGGTATCTCTGAACGAATGGCGGCTGAAAGAGCGGCTGCTCTCGCTATGTTGTCTACCAGCTTAAACCTAATGCATCAAAAAGCCCCTGCTATCCCCTGCTCCCCGCAATGCTAGGCCGTGTAGGCTTTCCACTGGATAAGCATCTAGCTGAAGTTTTGGAGTCTAGCTTAGTGCTAGTTAGTGTTTTTTTGTCACAAGTCGGTGAGAAAAGTGTTGTTTGTAGCACAGGCTTCAAGGCCTGAGGCCCTTCTTTAGGACAGAGATGAGATGGCTTATGATTGCTGCAATTTCTTGCTTTTTATGAGGGGCTTTGAGAGGATATTCTTTAATCCCTGCTTAGAAAATAAAAGCCACTGTCTCCTTGCTCCTTCATTCTAATCTTCTCTCTTTGTGACGTTGATCCGTGACTTAATACCAATGACTACACTGTAAATAAAGTTAATGAAGGAAAATTGACTCTCGTACTGCTGTGGCTGTCATGATCGCCAGTGTTTCAGCCAAAAAACACCTTTGCCAGAAGCAGTTTGTTGCCATCTCCAAGCTTATGTTTTATTAATTTATTCATATCATTAAATATTTGCGTTTTGCTTTCATTCAAATATGTGCAATATGTTGTCGCCGTCATACAAACAAAACAAAACAAAACAAAACAAAACTGTCAAAGTTGCCATTTTGGAGATACAAGGTTTTTGCAAATGAGCACTATTATGAGCACTATTAAAGGAGCGAAACATATGAATTACAGTCTGAACAGTCTGTGGAGTCCTATGTGGGGGGGGGGGGGGGGGTAAAATGTTTCACACACATCTGAAATCTGAAATTCTAACTGTAGGTCTCTTAATCTGTGCATGTTTTTATGGATGGCAGCGCTGGACATTATGGCATTATTTATAGTCATTATGATAAAAGCACAGTATGTCATAACATGCATGCAGTTCTAAACATACTGGACATTGTCAGTATGTCTGGAACACTGACCAACTGCACATTTTATAACTAGGTAAGCCTAAATAGTTCTGTTTAATTGGATTTAGAGCCATGCAGTGTATACAGTGATCATATACAAACATCATTGTGCTCATAAATACTTTGACTTTGATTTAAAATGTATTTTCTATTTAGTCTTTTCCAGCTTTTAAGAAAACAAATGATTGCGATGTCTTGTATAGTACTGTGCCACAGTTTTCGGCCTGTGAAAGTTAAAAAAACTCTTTATCTGTATAGTAAGTTTATGTGCTCAGTAAAACAGTCATTTCGGAAGAAATGCACAGAAAATAAGTGATTTCACCAGATACCTGTGATTTTTTATTTACTAACAAGATCTCAGCTACTTTCTTCAAAATGAACAGTTCTTGTAATCTTTACTATATTTGTGTCTACCTGCATCTATTGGAATGTGATCTGGAGTTTTTACAGGCAAAGACTGAGAAGCTGACATTAAAGGTTTTAAACAATGCGGTTTTGCACAGGACTGTAACTTGTGAAAGGTATATTATGATAACTGCATTTATGCAAGAGTTTGCTGTTATAAATATTAAGATTAATGTTTAAATGTTACCTTGTTAGTCTGGTAAGATATTTCACAAATCACACAGGCAGCTAAAAGTCTTTCAGTTTGTGTACTTTTTGGGTTTTCTTGTATGAACAGCTTGTTTATGGTTAAGTCAAATTTTCTATAATGTTAAAGTCATGGGGAGGGGAAAAGGCCATTGCCAAATGGACATGCCATGCAGGGCCCAAAAATTCGAAGCCATTGTTTTAATGGAGGTACGCACACCGGCACCGGCTCCAAGCACTGTTCAGTTTTTATTATTATTACATTTAATTTAAACCAAAGCAAGACAACAAACATTGATAATATATGACTTGTGGCTTTTCAGTTGGGGTAGGCTGGCCCTGTCCAGCTTATTGAACTCAATGTTTTGATCGTGATGCATGAGGACAAATTGATCAACAAAAGTGAGGAAATACCCAGAATATATGCCACTAGTCTCTGGTTTTTAAAGACGACCACAAACCGTCTTGAACTTGAGCTTGAAGTCAGTTTGAAAGTGAACAGGAGTTCAGGTATAGATTGTAATTGGTGCTCTCACTTCAGTGTGCGACAGTGCTGAGTGCTATTCCTTCAGAAGTTTCTAGTTTTTCAGTTGCTCCAGTAACCATTTCAGCGGTAAATGCTAGACTGTATATCGGAGGGAAAAATTGAGAATGAATCTGATCTGAACCTGAAAGAAATCTGTCCTAAACCAGCTCACACTTCTTATTCTGATGCAACGTTAGCTTTTTGTGCATTCTTAGTGTTCTTAGAGTACCTTGAGAGCGAGGATCTGCTTTTAGATGCTCATCTTAAGTGAAAAGCTTCAATCAAAACAGCTCATTTTAAAGCCTGGGAGAAGTTTAGAGAAGAAGTAAGAACCAGTAATCAAGATTTCAGTGAATGAAAGCTAGCAGATAGCGTAGACTAGGTAAACAGCTGTTGTAACTGTTTGTGTAAATGCTACTGTGATAATCATCTGATCGTGTAGGCCTTCGCACTCAGACACGGAAGAGACCAAAGAAAACAAATAGCAGCCATTTGCTGGTTGCAGTGATCAAAGGTGCAGTGAATGCTTGCCCTGAAGGTGCGCTGTGGAATGGGAGCGGGCCTGTGTGTGGATCTTAACGTTCAGGAAAGTGTGTGTGTGTGTGTGTGTGTGTGTGTGTGTGTGTGTGGGGCACATAGAGCTGGCAGAAGAGCAAACGTCCGCTCCAGGCACCTCGCATACGTTTGATAGCACTGCCTTTTTGGAAGCATTGCTGTAGTTCTGTTTTTTTCCAGGTCCAAACACAACTGTCTGCATCTAATCTTCCCTCTGCTTTTATCATCAGTTCTTCTCCTCTGATTTTCAGAAGGCCATTTTTTTTTTTTTTTCTCCTCTGCATATTTGAATCTCAAACAAGACAAGCCTGCGTTCTGCCTTTCTGCGTGCAGCGTAGGTCTGTGCAGATAGGGGGCAGCCTTCTCTTCTCTTTCTTTTCACTTCTTCCACCCTCTCTGTCTTTCTCTGTGCGCTCCTCCCCTCGCTTTCTCGCTCCCTCTCTCTCACACTCTCCCGCTCACTTCCTCTCGCTTGTTCACACCGAATCGCAGGCACTACAAATTAACCTGTCACTTTATCATTTGACAGGATCTTCATTTTTATTCATTAGGCCGAGGGCCCTGCCGTGTCTGTGGTCATTTGCCTCTTGCTCTACTCTTGCTTTTCTCCTTTCTGGCTTTCTTCTTCATCCCTCTGCTACTTGCCTTTGCCTCTCTACACCCACCCACCCCCTCCAAACCTCCCCCCACCCCTCGTCTCTCCGGACGGGGCGCTAAAATGCGATGCCATTAGCCCTAGTTAGCCGCACTCGCCCTATGTAGATGCCCCTTGAAGGGGACAGGGAACAAACGCGGGCGTAAAAGCTCTAAAGAGCCGCTAAGCTGTCAGCGAAGAAAAGATAAATGAATGCATAAGTAACCGGGGGCTCGACGGTGTTTGCCCAGATCAAGGCGAAGATTCGGGGGCTTTCGAGCCTAGTCGTTGGCGTAGACCCCTATGGAAATGAAATGACATAGCTGTTTTGAATGAAAGAGTGAATGGATAGCATGCTGTAACTCCTCTTTATCTTCTCTGTCTCTTGGTCTCTGTGCTGGCCTGTTCTGTTACCCTTCATCTCTTCCTCCCCGTCTCGCCGCTGTAACCATACAGGGAACTCTGGATGACGGAAGGAGGAGGAACCAGAAGAAAAAGGAGACGTTTGAAACCCTGGCCTAGACAGGCCGTGATTTGCCAAGGCGAGTTAATACGCAAATGTTTCCAGTGGTTTTGCTAGGCCCCTGCCAACCACGAAACTAAACAGGGGTGTATAAGGCAAATTATTCCCCATTAAACTACAGAAGGAAAACACGGCTCGCGTAAATCAAGCATGCCCCACCTCCCCTTTCCTTCTCGCAGTGTCTGTTAAGTTCGTTTAAGCGTCGTTAAAGCATGCTTAGCGGTTTACAGTAGGCCAGGCGTTTTATGGCTGTAAGTGAACTGTACACACTGGTCAACTCTGCTCAGGGAAGCTAGCTGCTCTGGCCGGACTTACTGCAGATTCGCTGTAAACGCCACGGAAAGCGCCCTACTGGCAGTACTGCAACACGATGTAGCCAGGAGGTGGATGAAAAAGGGAATTACAGATCTTTCCAGCGAGGAGAAGAAGTGGAAGGTGTGTGTGTGAGTGTGTGTGTGTGTGTGTGTGTGTATTTATAGAATTGAGACAGACATAAAGATTTGTAAAGTCCAGCCCGGTGTGATGAGAAGTGGAATGAGCTTTAAGGAAAAGGAAAAGGACATTTCATTCCTTCTTGCTCTCACGTCACTCCACTCTTTGATGAAGCCAGAAAGCAATGATAGTTTCTCTTTCTCTCTCTCTACCTCCCACCCCCCTCTCTCTCTCTCTCTCTCTCGCCCTCTCAACAGCAAACCAAAAATAGTGTGTGAAATATTTAAGTCTCGATGTGTGGCGGAGGCGAATAATAACCAATTCTACGGACTATTACTGGACACCTGGAGGCCAGGGGCCTTCCTTTCTTCCCCTCCTTCTTCTGTCAAAAAGGGGCTACTCGCCGCTAATGTTAGCAAACCCGCCGCGGTCTACCCACGTAAGCAGATTATGAGTAATTGTGTGTGTGTGTGTGTGTGTGCGCGTGTGCGTGCGCAGGGAAAAGAGGCAAGTAACTGGAGGACGGAATGGTTAAAGGCTCGGAATTAAATTCGGATCCCCGCTGGCTGTTTTGTGGCATCCCAGAAAGCTGTACCGAGAGGCTTTAGGGTTGCGCGGAGGGGCCCCTGGCCCACAGAGCACAGAGAGCATGCTGGGAAAAGGTTTGATCGTAGCTGTTCTTGATAAAGCCTCACACATACACACGACTGCAGAAACGTGTGGATCAGCTTTATGCTGAATGGGAATGGACTTGGTCTTCTTTGGGGCTCTTTCATGTTTTGTCAGGACGGTGGGAAATACAAAGGATGTTACCAGTGAATATGAAACCGTATAGAGGGAGAGTGTCTACAGATGACTGGGTTTCGGTCATTCATCAGTCTCTTCCTAAGAATTTTCTTTCATTTGTTCCTGAGGAAAGTCCTAGCAGATCGTCTATGTCAGATTCATGGTGTCTAATCTGCAGAATCGTTCGCAGCCATGCTCTTATATTTGTGGAGCCTTGTAAACTTGAACCCATCCCAAATAAGGAAACACAGGTGAAGGTGAATCTTTGTGAAAAAGTGGAGAAAGTTTTAAGAAGAAATTGCCTGCTGTGAATATAGACTGCCATCAAAAGTCTGGGGACACTCTGTGTAGAACTTAAAAATCAGAACTTAAAAGCCTGCCTATTGGATGCAACCGTTTACTGATTCTTTGAGCATATTCGACAACACTCCATTAAATGAAGTGCCTAAGTTCCATTTTGCCTAAATAATGACTTTCTTTTCCAACTTAAAATCATTAAAAGCACATAATACAGCACTTTTGATCCAAAATATATTTAAACACCTGAAATGTTTCACTGTAAAAAGTGAATGAGTAGGCTTTGGGATATTTCTTAATGTAATGTAAAATATATACATATCATGTAATATATAAAAATATATATATATATATATATACTAGTAGTGCTGCACGAAGCTTTCTGTGTGAGTGAGAGAAACCTTTTGAAGGTCTAAAGAACTTTAGATTGATCTAAAACAGAAGTCACTAAGTCTGGGTACGAACCCAGCCTCTGTCCTATCTAGAAACCTTGAAATATAATTAATAAACTCTTGACATCTGTGTTATTTTGACCGTGTTTATTTTAACTGGTGTAACTTTTCTAGCCTTTACAGAACAGGTTTAGCAGCCCAGGAAACTCACAGGCCAATTAGATGCGTGGTAACCATTACATATGACGCCACTCAGCCAGTCAGATCTGTGCATGAGTGAATGATGAGCGTTCGGAGAAGAAAGCGAGTCAGAGCAAAGTTCATTCACATGGCGGCTCTAAAAAGAAAAAAGTTTTTAACAGCCTGGTACCTGTTTATTTCTCCGACGGTCGTTTCTAAACCAGTATATTTCATATGTTCTGAGACCATGGCAATTATTAAAGGCAGTATTGTCAAGCGTGACCATGGGGGGGAGTTTTACTTGAAATTATATGTATAAATAATATTTTGAATTGCTGTACTTTATAATTTGTCCAGTTTGGTGCACTGTTGAAATATACTGAATTGTAATTGTACTGTAAATTTGTTTGGCATTCAATTTTTTGATTACATTAAACATTGGTAATACTACTACTAGACTACTTCAGTAGACTGGAGATGGCTCTGAATCATAATACATGTTAGACAGTATGATGTTCCAGGCCATGGCTTGAGGAACGTTTCTCTAACTGGACCTTACTGAATTTGAATGAAACACCCCTTATATAAAGGTTCATCACACTCAGACACCACTATTGCAAACATGCTTCTTTGTGGAACCAAAAGTGGTTCTTCTGTGGCATCACTCAAAGAACCATTTAAAGAGCATCTTTATTTTAAGAGTGTAGCAACGGATAGCAAATGCCTGTAACATTGTAACTGGCCGCTTAGCTTCGCTGCGTAGCAACGAGCTGCGGAACGGCGTCAGCTTGACCCGACATTATCACACACTTCCAGCAGAACGATGCGACATGATTACACAGAGGCGCCGCCATTTTTTTTCTCCCCCCCCCTCTCCTTCAAAAGAATCCTCTCCGCTGATGATTGGCTGGCCTGACCCTGCCAGGGTGAACCTCGACACACACTCAGCCTTTCAGCTCACATGCTCTCACTCATCTGCCAGTGACTAGACTCATACTGTCTGCCTAGCCATTCACACGCCGAGCACCTGAAGTCCATCTGGAAGAAGAGTGTGTGAGAGCAGGGAGATTATTAAAGGAAGTGTGATTGATGTTCTCTTTTCTTTAACGTTGGCCTTATAAAACTCAGGTGTTTTCTGACCTTTATTTTAGTGTGTAACCAATTGTGAAAAAAAACAACATTATTTTCAATGTGTTTAATGACAAAGATGAATTGTGATTGTGAGTGTATGTGTGTGTATTACATACATATACATACTTTTATTTATATATATATATACATGATATATGTATATGATATTTAGTAAATAATGAGCATAAATAAAGTCTTAACAAGGTTTAGGGGTGGACTGTTAGATTGGAAACTTGTTGGTGCTTTCCTAATTGCTTCACTAAAATATTACATTTATACATTTATTATTATTGTTAAATCATGTATTATTTAAAATATTTATACATTTTACATACATACATACATACATACATACATACATTTACATACATTTATAATATTTCACTACTTACAAACACATATTACATATTTTAGTACTTACACATGTGGCAAATTTGCACATTTACCTACACTCTTTAAAAGGGCCCTTTCTATGCCCTTTCTAACCGTGGCAACTTTGGAGAACCTTTTGAAAACTTAATTTGTGCTTTGCCTGGACAAGTGCTTTCTTTTATACAAGGACAAAAAAACATCTTTTAGATACTTCTTTTTTAAAGAATTAACATTTTCAAATATTACACTCGATGCACAAAAGTATTGGGACACCTGCTCATTTATCCTGCTTTTGTTGCAGTGACTCTCTCAGTGTCTCTACTGTCCAGGTAAGACCTTCTACTAGGTCTTGGAGCTTTGCTGTGAGGATCTGATTCAGCATGTGCATTCAGCACCTAGTGAGATGAGAATGTTAGAAGATCACCGGCCCACCTCACAGTCATTGTGAAGCTTAATGCTGGGGGGCTTTATACCCCTCCAGCCCACGCCTGGCATTAAGCATGCTGCCGACAAGTCATATTGATCTGCTCCTGAGAGTTCTGTTGTATTGGCTCTACTTCTCTGCAAGGACTGGACAAGCTGTGTATGTGTGCAGTTGCACATCTGTGTCAGCATGGGGTGTGAGTTAAAGTAGCAGATCGCATTCATTAAAAGGGGTGTCCACAAACATTTGGACACATAGTGTAGCTCTATTTGACACCAGAACGGGCTCCACGGTGAACTCTTTACTATTCGGCTCTATGTATAACCCTTTTTGCCTAACGTGCATATATATTCATATATATTCACATGTATAATACATATGGACCGTATGGCCCGACATGACCTGATATTGTACAAAAACAAACCTATGTGTGTGTGACAGAGAGCCGGAGAGTGTGAGCTTCTGCATATGTGCGCGCGTGTGTGTGTGTGTATGCGTGCGCGTGCGTGTGTGTCCACTGCTTCTTAATAGACGTGCCGAGCTGAATGCAACCTCACATCTCGCTGGCTCATAATGGCCAGTGTGGAGTCTTTAGGCTGGCTGAATCTCAAGCCTTTGCTTATGGATAATTGCACTCCCAGCCCCTTTTGCCTCCCCTTTTTGCAGCTGAAAACCAAGCTCATTGCAGCCCATAAAGAAATCTCCCCGCTGAAGAAGAGAGAGAGAGAGAGAGGGAGAGGGAGAGAAAGAGAGCGAGCGCCTGCGGGGGGAGGAGGAGAGAAAAGAGAGCCAGAGACAGAAAGAGAGAGAGAGAGATCCCAAGTTGTCCTTGTGCATAAAAGTAGATTCTGCACTTTAACACCTTTTCAAATTAATATTTGTGATGGGTCTATTCTGCGGCCGCGGTTTCTGTTCTGCGGCCTTTGTTCCTGCGTTTGATGTAATGGAGGAGAGCACAAAAGGAGAGCGGGGAGAGTGAGGGAAAATGGTAGTTAAGTGGGCTTAAGGGGTGCTTCAGCGGCGGCTGAAAGACGGGCGAGCGTGAATAGGAGCCGCGAGTGCTCAGGAGCCCCGGGCCCCGGCTGTAAACAGACAGGTCCGGCACAAAGGTACGCCGCAAATGAGCACAGGCAAGCTGCAGAAACCCAACAGCTAGAGACTGAGACGGGCACACACACACACAAAGTTTTAGGCTCCACACAGTGGATCCATTCTGCATTGGACTGTGCGCTGCAAGCGGTAATACACTGAATGTGCTGGATTGTAACTGGTAATGTGAGCGTTACACAGGTCTGTCTTCTACTCCACGTTTTTATTTTTGGCCTTGATTGTTCTGATGTAATCTATTAAATTTATTCACACAGTTGAAGCAAGTTCGTTCAGTGAATCACTGCAATTTCAATATGCAGCCACTTACGACTTCATTTAGAGCAGCTACTTTTAGTTCTTCGCCTTTAGTCTCCGCCCCTTTTCCCCTTTTTTTTCTTTTTTTGATATAACCCCTCACCCCCCCCCCCCCCCAAGTCCCAAACAACCCCTTTCTCCCTCCCCCCACCCTCTCTCTAGGCCTAGCACTGCTTCATCCCCAGCGCTTGGGCGGTTAAAACTCTTTTGTTTGGTTAATTGCGATGAGTATAATATACTAGTCTCTCAGAGGTCCGCGAGACAATTAGACAATTGCCCGTTTTTAATGAGACAGCGCCCAGTCACACACTGGCCCCCTCTTTCACTCTGCGGCAGCCACCGTGGGCCTTTCTCTCCATTTTTTTCCCCCTTTTTTTTCGTACAGGGAGGAGGGGAATCACCCTCAAGTCGGGGTTCCCTTCCAGTAATAGGGGTGTGAGGGAAAAAAAAATAGAATAAAAAGAGGAGGGGTATTTTGTCCTCAATCAAACTCTCATGGGCGACTCCCGTGTTTGGCGGAGGCGGGTGCGATGCTGGCCGCTTTAGCAGGGCCACTAGCTCTGGGAATGGCCAGGTAATGAGCAGCCATTATCTCTAGCTCGGGGAGTGAGACGTGCACTTTTCTATTGTCACTCCCCGTAAGCAAGAGGGATTGGCCAGGGGGGCTGTGGATGACGGATCATGCTATGGGTTCGCCAGCCAAAGCTGCGCTGGCCCTCTCTCTTTCTCTCTCTCTCTCTCTCTCTCTCTGTTGTGTCTCTGTGTCTCTCTCTCTCTCTTTTTCTCTGGACAAGCCGGAAGTGTGCTTTTATTTTTTTTTTAAATGAGCAATATTAATAAGCTATTCATTACATCGCTGCTCTTTGCTTCTCGCTGCCGATTAATTAATAACCCTACTTCATGTCGTCGAGTGACTTTAATTCGCACGCTCAAATCTACACTTGTATGAAGTTGTGAAGGGCAGCGCTCTTTTTTCCCCCGTCTCTCTCTCTCTCTCTCTCTTCCTCTGCTCTTCTTCCTTTCACCCGTTCTGTCGCCCCCTTTTTCTTTTCTTTTTTTCCCTATCCAGCGCTAATCACACTGTTACAACAAAGAAAGGCTCCATTATTGCGTCTGTGGCCGAGAAGAAAGGAAATGAGAGAGGGACAGGGGTTGGTCGCCACCTGACACGGGACAATTAATCTTGGCGTAAAGCGTTGTCAGGCGGCAGCGATGGACACAAATGGATGGCCGGCATTAACCGGGCGAGTGTAGGTAGGGATTTTAACAAGCATTTACGAGAGTCCATTTTGCCGCTAATGAAGAGGGGAATAAGTGACCCAGCGAGCCAGCAACATACACTTAAAGCCATGTCCTCCTTCATCGGCGGCTGTGGACGGACAGAGTGAGCTGGAGAGGGAGAGAGGGAGAGGTGGAAGAAAGCACGATGTCGTCCGCCTGCTAATGTCTCAGTCGGCGTGGGTGAAGATCAGAAGGCCTGACCGGGCGAGGACGGCCGACTTTGCCCTCAGACGCTGGCCCCTGCGTGGCCTCCCAGTCTACCGCTGCTTGGCCCTTTCCAAATTAATTAAAGCGAAACCAGCCACGGCAGCTACAGACACCGCCCTGCCCTCCAACGAGCTTGTTTATTTAGAGACGATGAATACATCAGCGAGCCGAGCCACTGTGAACTTTTAATGAGGCTTCCCAGACCCAGCTGAGAGTGAGAGAGTGAGAGAGAGAGTGAGGGCGAGAGACACATGGATGGTGTTCTGGTCAGACGCTCAGTGGAAAGCTGACCTAAAGTGGCATTGATTATTAGCCCTACAGAGAGAGAGGCGTCTGCGCGTTCAAATGTGGGAAAAGACTAGCAGAGTGTTGAGGATGAAAGCAAATGCGGGTAGCGTGTGTCGCTAATGCGGGATAGCGCATGCTGTTGGTAATAGCTGCTCACGCTCTGCCTGTTTGACACGAGCGCTCAGGCCAGGTCATAATGACGGGGTTGTTAGAGGAGACTGATAGATGATAGTGTGGAGTGTAGCATCAACATCAAGCACTCTGTAAGCCTTCATTGGTGGCGGGTGGATAGGGGTTCAAGAGAGAATTACACTCAAATACACATGCACACAAACACAACTATATGGACAAAAGTATTGGGACGCTGCTCATTCATCGTTTCTTCTGAAATCAAGGGTATTATAAAAAAGTTTACCCAGCTTTTGTTGAAGAAACTGTCTCTACTGTCCAGGCTACTCGATTTTGGTAGCACTGCTGTAAGGATTTGGTGGCATTCGGCCATGACAAGAGTGTTAGTGAGGTCAGGATGTTGGATGATCATCACTCATCATCATCCCTAACTCCCCAACTCATCCCAATGTATTGGATAGAGCACCAACCATCATTCCAGAGCTCCACAGCTCAATGCTGGGGGGCTTTATACCCCTCTAACCCTCTGGCATTAGACATGGTGCCAGTAGTTTCATATTTATCCGCTATCTGTGTCTATTCTATTGATGATACTTCTCCACAGGCACTAGACAAGCTGCGTGTGTGCATTTCTGTGCACACTTAATCCATCTTATGTCACACTCTGACCATGGGAAAACCATGGTAACGTTGGTAAAGATTTCTTTAGAGCGTTAGCTGGATCAGTTACATCACAGTACAGCGTGGTTCGGAAAACTGCTGGGATATTTCTTTCGGCTCGTATCACTTTTGTTTACATACTTTGGTTCAGTGTCTAATACGTCCTTGTAAACGAATGTACTAAGCGAAATTCCACAGTGTGACATTTTCTGCTATTTCCTGCTTTGATCCAGACCAAGGGGACTGAAGTGCAAGTATAAATCCACCCTCAGACCCATGTTTACACCTGGTTTCCTCATTTTAACCACATGCGTCTGCACATGCTAGTTAAATGTTGTCAGCTGTGAGGTGGTGAGGGAGTGATCTCTACCCTATATACAGAACAGCAGGGGGAGGTGAAGGCTTTGTAGAACTGGGAAGGGTTCTGATTGTCAGATGCGGCCTTTAGGGACAGATACATTTCCACTGACTAAAACACATCTCAGAAAATGTCCTGCAATTGATTTGACCGATCAGATTTGATCAGATGTGTCTGTTTGACTGAATGTGGCTTGTGTAAATACACTCCTTATGTGGATAGGCTCTGTCCAGATTCAAGAAAAACAGGTATTGTTGTCGTCAGGCCATTTGACTTGTTTTTATTTTATTTTTTATTTTTTTTACATTTTCTGCCTTATATCTTTGATGTTTAAGCATATGTGCGATTTTATTGTTGCTTCAAGATCTGGTACAATGTTTGTGCAATTTCCTGCAAAGCTGCATTTACTCCTTACTTTTAAGCATCTGGAGTTCCCTCTGCACCCATATAACCGCTGGCTGTTTTTTCTACCCAAATGGCAGGTTTCCTTGTTACAGCTATAGTTGTTCGCATGTGACTCCCAGGATTAGCCACCTTTAGCTTGCTATAAAGGCATGTTTGAGGAAACTGTCTTGTTGCAGCCAGTGTCATGTGAGTTATTTTTATGTAGACATTAAGGTTATCTATGTAATAATTTAGTTAGTTACCTAAGTTAGTTATCTAACTTAGCTAGCTAGTCATCCAGTTAACAAAAGAATCTTGGCAAGGCTAAACGTTAAAGTTGTATGTCCAAAATAGAAACTTCTGGACGTCAACATAAAAAGACGCGTTGGAGCATTTTTATTGGTCCGTTCATTTTGGAGTCTTTTCATTAGTCCATTCATGAAAGTTTAAAAATGTATATCACATTATGTCAGAAAGGGAAAGCATCAAAAATGTGTATATATATATATATATATATAACTATATATATATAGTTATTAATGCACCAATCTTCTTCAGTCCTCTCTCAGTAACAACCCCTTGGTATTGGCTGATAAAATGATTATTGTTTATCTAATAAATATTATTTTAAAAGGCTTATAACAGTAAAAAGACCATTAAAACAGTAATCAAGTCTGTAAGATCTAATTAACCCCATAATGCAGCAAAACATATTACACACTAAGGCGTGTTATTCAGTAACTACAGGGACTTCTGCACAAACATGTGGGGCTGTTCTTTGGCAGCGGTCCATAGTTTGTTTCAGGGGTTAAAAACCGTCATGAATATCAGTGTAATCTAATTTATTAAATCAGTGCATCCCTGATTACTGTACACTGTATATGAAATTACTTGCAGACAGAGTCTTGGGCAGAACACCCATATCGGACCTGCGCTCCTTCTTGCCCGCCCCCTCAGATAGCAGAAATCGCAGCCGATTTCAGGAGAGAGAATTCCAGATTGGTGCAGGCCTAGTACCATCTCTCTCTCACACATTCTCTTCCCCCACAGACATCTCCTACCATCCATGCACGTTCTCCTCCAGGGAGCTTGTCTCAATGCGAGAAGTCTTTTTTTTATTATTTATTTATTTATTTTTATTCCTCCCCTCCCTTCCTCTTCCTCTTCCCACAGTTGAATGTGGTTTACATATGAGTGTATTTTTCACTGTCTGTCTCCCACGAACATGAGGACTGCCTGGCAGGGTGTCATCTGACCACCTCTGCTCTGTCCGCTGTGGTGGTCAGTGCCGGAGAGACTTATTCCCGGACACTTTCAGCCTCCCGCTCCCAAAAGGCAGTGGCAGGAAAGCTCCACAGCTTTTGAATTGTTAATGCTTGCATCTCCTTGACAGGTGCTGGAGCGAGGAGAGGAGCTAGGTAGAGGAGGAGGAGGAGGAGGAGGAGGAGGAGGGTGTTTGGGGGGGTTAAGACGAAACAAACGCTGATCCCTTGGTTAATAAAGTAGCTGGGTGCTAGCGTGCTTATGGAGCAATATGAATAGCGTGTGGAAATTGTAGTTTTGAAGCACTCCACAAGGCCTAGGCGTTTCTTTTGTTGATCTGTTATGGCTCAAGTTGATTTGTTTTGACTGTAGAGCTCCTTTTGTGCTTTCAGAACTGAAGAAAGTAGTTTATCTTCTAGCACGAGTTATTTCACTCACGCTCGCTCTTGCTCTCACTCTCTCTCCTTTTTTTTTTTTATTTATTTATTTTTTTGGTCCGCTACATTCTATTGTGAGGCTAACAAGATGCCTCACTGCTGGCTTGCTAAGGTGGATAAGTTTGGACGTGTATAAGCTGCTGTAGGAGCGAGTACGTAGGTGAGAGGTTATTGCCCATTATACATACCGCATAGTTGTGGAGTCTGCCCTTCTAAACCAGTCTGAGTAGCGTAGCTTCATAGCTAGCTGTCGCAGCATTTGTCATTACCGTTAGCGCCTTGTTGACCCGCCGTGTCAAGCTAGCAAGCCTCGTCTGGCCTGTTTGTTTGTCATTACGCACTCAGAGTACGTCCGACTCGAAGCGAGACGAAGACGAGGAGAACAACAAGACGACGACACATACAAGCTTCACATACACCCCCCCATCCCTCCCTCCGCCACCCCCCCCCCCCCCCTAAACGTACAAGCACACACACACATACACATCCCCAAACCCTTCTCACCCCACCCCACATTCCCTTTCTCAGCGGCCAAACATTTTTAATTATATCTTCTCCGAAGTAGTGCGCCTCAGTAACCAAGGAGCTGACATTGATGCATGTGCTGATAAATCCGCAAACACTGGAAACGAGATTAACAAAGATTTTGAGGAAAGGGTGACAGCTAATTTTGCGCAGTGGTCCGCGCCTCGTTCAGGAGTGATGTTTTGATAGAGAACCGGCTGAGAATTCGCATTTCACGCTGGAGAGAGGGATATTAGGAGTTGCGCAGCATATGCACTTTTTAAAATTGTTTTGCTGCACCCCCCCCCACATCCTACTCCTCCTCCTCCACCTCCCACCCACACACACCTCCACTCACCTACTCCCCCAATTGCTCACATTCCTGAATTTGGTTTGCTCGCTCATCATCAAGCTTTTTTGGGGGGTGAATCTGATGCTGGGTTAATTTATGCACTGTGTTGTGAGTTGAGAGGGTCCCAAAGTTGCTTGTCAACCAGTGTTAAGTACCTGTTAGAAATTTCCTGTGAAAAATTCCAATGAAGCCTGGCGTGTGATGGGTAAAACCAAGGAAGAATGAAGGGTTGCAGTGTGTTCCATTTACCCATTCTATTATCATGTCCTTCTAGGCTGAGGGGAGGACCCAAACTAAGCCAGCTGGGTGTAGACTTTGTTCCCTGTAGGCTCTTAACCCTTGTGTTTTGTTGTGGATTAATTTGACCCATTTCAGAGTTTATAAAAAGTGGAAATATTGTTATTTTTAAATATTAAGCATTCAGCCTTTTCTGCTGGGCTTCATTAGTATAAAGCTACGGTCGATTTGAAATTTGACCATTGATGCTTCTTCAAAGCCATTTTTGTGAATTGAGAATTGGCAAGTATACTGTGATCAGTAAGGGCTGAATGTTTTGAATACACTGAATATTGATTATATTTATATTAATTGAGCAAAAGATGAGCTAAAACATTGAGCTAAAGTAAAACAATATTGTAAAAAGTGTTTTGTGAAAATCATGATTAAATACTTTGGCAATATTATTGCCATTTCTCACAGTTGAACATAACAGGAGGGTTAAAGGAGACTGTGAAGACATTTAAGCCTCATTATGGTGTAAATGTTATTCAGTACAAATACAGTTAGCAGTAGCAACCAAATAGATAGTCTCTCAAGTAGTAGGCTGCCACTAAGTGGGGAACAGCAAACTAAATACAGTAAAATTAACCCAAATATAGTTTATTATTTAGGCTTTCCAGCTTGAGCTGGAATAGAAGAAAAAAAAACATATGATCTATTTATAATTAAAAAATATTTGTATTTTAATACTACTAGTGGTGTAGTGTAGGGGATAACAACACTGCCCACACCATGGGCACTGGGGTTTGATTCCACAGCTGGGTAAGCACACTAAGCATGCTGGGTAGGCTACACTATTAAAAAATAAAGATGGTTATTTGAGAGGAACTACTTTTGGTTCCATAAAGAATAATAATAACATGTAATATAAAATGTTCTTCAGTGACCTCAAAGAGCTACAAGAACTATTTAAGGCACCATTAACACCAGTAGGTGATACGTTCTGTATCATGTTTCAGGGTTAAGTCACTCTACATATAAGCATCAGCCAAATGTCATAAATGTAAATTGTGGAACCTTTATTTTATAAAAATGTGGGCTAATTAGGACCGATCACAATAGAAGCCCCAGCAGCTTTATTGTCTCCTATTTGTTTTTATCATTAGTTCTTTCCTCTTATTTTTCCTGAAGCAGTCTAGAGGTCTTATCAGGCTGCCATGATCTGCTGGGCTGTGATGGACTTTGTGTATTGGACATGACTGACCTGTGTGTTTCTAAGCACACTGGCCATGTTTAGAGAGGCGATATGCAGCCAGGAGAGAAAGGTATCTCTCTCCTTTATCGCTTCTCTTAGAGGAGAGGAGACAAGCAGATAACAATCATATCTGCCACCGCTGATTCCTCACATCTCTGTCGAGTGTGTGTGTGTGTGTGTTAGGTGGTGGGGGGGTTTGGCTTTAGAGACCACTGTCAAGCCTCTTCTCTCCAACCAATTTTGTGTCTATATGGCAGAAACATCTTGTAGTTATCTTTTTTCTCCCTTGTTCTTTTTTTATGCCTTCTCTCCTTTTGTCTCTCTCTCTCTCTCTCTCTTTTTTTTCCCCTCTCCGTGCTGCCTCCCCTCTCCGAATCGGCTCCCCATCTTCATTTGCAGGCAGCTGACAGCTTCTTTCACTTTTCTTTGTCAATTTTTTTCTCTCTCTCTCCCTCTCTCCTCTTTGTCTCTTTTCTTCTTTTCTTGCCCTCCATCCTTCTCCATCTGCTTTCGCTTTTGTTTGCTCGGGCCCTCTCTCATCCCAACTTGATAATGAGGAATGCGGTGTGACCCTGACCTCCATTGGCCCGCTGACACCTTTTGACCCCAGCATGTGACCTTCACTGCCTGTTTTGACAGCTTGATTAATTACCCAGTGTTATGATTTATGAGTAAGCAGTATGTAAAAATAATAGACAACAGGTGGTCTTAAAAAAAAAAAAAAAAAAAAGTTGGTGGGGGGTGGGGGGTGTCTGCGGACTATAGACAGTGTTCTGTTGGTGTGCTCCAGAGGGGATTTTACTTTAGCGTTTGAATGTTTTTTAAAGTTTAATTATTTATTTATTTTGTTCTTCTCTATTCCTTCAGTCATTCTTACAGTCCCAGACTTTGTAAATTAGATACTTTACATTAGAAACTGTTGTTTGTTTGTTTATTTATTTATTTAGGCAGTCAGTCTTACAGTTTTAAGTACTATCTAAGCTAAAGCTTTTATTTTAAAATGGAAGCAGCATCTACGAGTACTTTTACGGACCTTTTACCAAAAACTGATCTTTAGATTCAGGGCAGACTTTCTTATTCACTTTCTCACCATTTTACATACACATTTATTCACACTGTTTCTGTTACACAAATAAACCTACCCAAAAATGATCTCCATTTTTGCCATTATTTGCATTTTTGATAAAAATCTAAATCTGGCAATTGTTTTTTTTTTTTTTTTTTTACTTACTTCAAAACGTCATGATAAATGGACTAATAAAAATGCTCTCATGTTTTAAAAAGTGTCTTTAAAAAATAGAGAAGTTTCTTCTGCTTTTGTTGGAGTAACTGCCTCTACTGTCCACTGTCTGTTTGAGAGTTTTAGTGAGGTCAGGATGGATAGCCACCCCACTTTATTCAAACATCATCTCAAAAGTATTGGAAGGAGCACCATCGTTCCACATCATGCTCTACAGCTCAATGCTAGGCAGCTTTATACCCCTCAAGCCCACACCTGGCATTAGGCATGGTGCCCGTAGGCTGATGTTTATCCCAACAGTCCTATATCTGTGTCAGCAATGTATATCTCTCTCTCTCTCTCTCATATATATATATATATGTATGTATATATATATATACTCATATATATGTAAATTTCCCAAATGGGATATAGAACCCCTGGTATAAAAACACTTTAAACTTAAAAAGAAAATAAAATGTGTATAAAGTCTATTCTGCACTTAAGTTGCATATTTTATTTCTCATTTACTGGAAATGCAAATTAGTTTACATTTGGCTGTAGTAAGCATAGGAAGTTAAAGAGGTTTGAGAATTTAAATAACCTTACCATTAAAAGCTGCTTTAGGGAGGGAACTAAAAATCTCTCTGAAAAAATACAAAATAAAATTTTTACATGGTTACTTGAGTCTACATTATATTCCGTTCCACTAAAATTGATTTACTTCCCATGAATAAAAAATCCTGTTATAAAATATTCCCATCGAAAGCCAATGATCAGAAAACACCTTGGAGACCACCAGCTCCTCTATTAGCTGTGCTTCTCCTGGGCTGCAATAACAGAGCAGAGGTCAAGGGATTCCACCTTAACCTTTGACTTCAGGGGGTGGCCACAGTCAGTGGTGGTCACTAAGATTAATACCCCATAGGACAGTCATTATTCATATTCAGCCAGAGGTAGATTACACAGGAATATGAAGTTTGGGACGAGGAGTGCCTCTCAAATATCCATGACCCTTGTAATCAGTGGGTAAATGTCTGGTTTAGTGGTAAATCTCTTTTTATATCCTGATGCTGACCTGTAGTGTTGAGCATTCAGTTAGACAGCACAGTCTGTGTGGTGATAAGGTTATGTACTGTGTCTCGGAAATTGATGTATGAGACTATACTCTGTGTAGCTTGTGATCTCTCAAGCTGAGGGTTGGTAATATAGTGGCATAGTACTTTCACAATCATAATAATAATAATAATAATAATAAAAAGTAATAACAATAACAGCAACAACAAAAATAATACAGCAATAAATAAATAGATTTGTAGATTTGAAGTGACGGCAAACACAAAGCAGCGTAGTTAAGCAGAATTGTGGAATTTGAACTGACAACCATCTGACAATAAAACAGAAAAAAAGGTAAAATAAATAAATATAGATGGGGGTTTGTGTTTGTTTGTTCTTTATTCAACTAGAATAAGCAGCATATATAGTTAAGCAGGATTGTGGGATTTGAACCTGGCAACCTTCTGACAATAAGACAAAAAAAGAAAAAAATAGAAAGGCAAAGAAGTGTTTTTGTTTGTTAGTTTGTTTTTGTTTGTTTATCAGTCATAAAACTGATTATATAGTTAAGCAGAATGGTGGGATTTGAACTGGCAACCTTCTGACAATAAGACAAAAAAGGGGAAAAATCATTAAGGCAAATACATGCTTTGTTTGTTTGTTTGTATTTTGTTTTTGTTTGCTTTTTTCAGTCGAAAACAGCATATATGTTTAATCAGGATAGTGGGATTTGAACTGGCAACCTTCTGACAATAAGATAAAAAAATATGGGTAAAAAGAAATAAATATTAGCCAATAAGGCAAAGATGTTTTTTTTCTTCTTTTTTCTCAGCATGTCCATTGCCCCCTGCCTCCTCTCAGATACCCCAGAAAGACTTTAGCCATAATCACAGCATGCTATATGCTGTAATCCTCCCTCCTCCCTCTTGTTTTGTCATGCAGTGATTTATATATGAAAGAGTTAGACAGGAATATCAGGGGGCAGCTATCATTACATGATCTATATATATATATTCCTTCCCCCTCATTAAAAATGGATGTGGATGCTGAAGGGAAACTGTATAGAAATATAAATCATATAGCTAAAAGCATGTGAGCGCGATTGAGGAATTATTTATTTTTTGCTCTCCTTAAGGTTTGTCTCCTCTCGCTCTATTGTTTGCATGGTCTTACCTGTACTGGCCAGAGGGCTTCTGAAGAGCAGGGTAAATTGGGGCGATGGGAGAGTTTAATTTACGTGCTGGTGTTTGGCATGGCTTAAAAGCCTTGCTGAGGTTTAGAGGGGCCGTGTCATTTTGCAGTGTGTTGTGTTAAATTGTACTGCAGTGCATCACTGTGCATCAGATCATACTCACATTAACATAAAGTACATCAGCCTCTACATTATTTCTAACTGATCTAACTGGGATGTTGATTGAAAGCAAATGATCAGTTTTGTGTATTTACACCAGTCACAGGTGCAGTCAATATTGCAGAGGTGTACGTCATGACTGGGCTATACACCATGAGCTGAAGGGGTATAGAGCCCCCAGCATTGAGCTGTGGAGCAGTGGAACTGTGTTCTGGTGGTGCTTCATCCAACCTTACTAATAATCTTCACTGAATGCAATCAAATCCTCACAGCAATGTTCCAAAATCTAGTAAAAAGCCTTGCCTGGATTGTGGACACACATAACTTCAACAAAAGGCTGAATAAACTTTTTATTTTATTTTTTTTTTATCACCATTAATTTCAGAATGAATAATGAATGAAGAGATGTCCCAATACTTTCAGAGTAATTTTAGAGTCAGTAGAGTGTAGTGAGCGGCTGAACAGCTACTGTGGCGCAGATATATTTAATTGTGGTTACGGGAGCAACGAGGCCCAGCACAGAGAATCACACTCCGGTGTGTATGGGGCTGCATAGCCACATTTGTTGGAACTGGACTTTGCAGTAATGGATGGAGGTCACGTCCAAAGCGGCCCCACCTCACAACTTACAAGACTTCTGCTAACGTCCTGGTACCAGATACCACAAAGTACTGTACCTTCGGAGGTCACCTTCAGAGTGAGCTGTTCCGTTGGCATGCGGAGTGCCAAAAGCACCATAAGCCAGGTGGTAATAATGTTTTGGCTCATTGATGAGCAAATACACTTACCTTCTGACTTACTTGTTTACTTCTTTATTTACATCTTTATTTTTGAAGTGACCTCTGCAGCCAAATAGCAAATGCATGTACTCAAAAGTTTGGACACCCAAACCGTACCCTTTTAAAGGTGGTATTGCTAATAAGAACCTTACCGTTCTACATTTGGATCACTGCTGTCAGTCCTTTTGTGATAAAAATAAAAAACACACTGCTCTTTAGTACCAAATACCGTGTTTGTCTTTGCTGTGTGTGTATATATGTGTGTGTGTGTTTGTAGGTCACTGTTAGAAGTACAGTGGTAAGTGGCATTTCCCATGTGTTCACACTCACTTCCTCCTGAGCGATTGACATGTTGCCCTCCTGTAAAAAGTTGACAAATGATTTCTGTAACATTTACTTACACAATCGATAGCTCTGACAAATTCCACCTGCACCGTGATTAATGCTACACCAGCCCCTCTCCCCATCCCTCTCTCTCACTCTGCTCACCCTCCAGGGGCTGTCCAGCACACTGAGAGCCCTGTGTGTGTGCGTGTGTGTGTGCATGTGGTGCTTCAGCACTTTCAGATGAGCTGTAATTGTGCTGTTGTGGGAGGATGGAAGGTGGTGTTTAACTGGTGTTTGAAAGTCATTCAGTTCTTAAATTTGTCCCACATTGAACTTAGTGTTCTTTATGGTTTTTAGTTGGCTTAGTTACTGGTTGGTTGTGTGTGTGTGTGTGTGTGTGTGTGTGTGTGTGTGTGTGTGTGTGTGTAATGGGAGGGGGGTACATTGTTACATTATCAGGACAGTAATATCTTTATTATATATGAAAGAGATTGTCACTGCAGACTTGCTTTGTTTATTTCTTTGTTTGTTTGTTTGTTTACTTACTAAAAAGTGATTTCTGTTTGGTTACTGAGGTCACTTAAAGCCTAAGTAAGTACTTATGCACTATTTTTACTATGTAATTCATTACAATGTAACATAGTTACTATGTAATTAATGATGTAATTAACTACATAAAGCATCAGCATATTCTAATGCAAGCTATTAGTACAATATCAGCTGACTTGACCGAGAATAAAAACGTGTGCATGAACAAGTAGTTCCTCCTCCATCTTTGCTGGCAGTATTTGTATAGAGGTTCTTAGAAGTGTGTGTGTGTGTGTGTGGGGGGGGGGGGGGGTGTACAGGCTGTGTTAATCTGACAGAGAGGGAACGTGTGTGTGTGTGTGTGTGTGTGTGTGTGTGTGTGTGGTATCTGGCAGAAAGGAATAATAGCCTCTCGCATGCTTAAAAAGCCCACATAGGGCTGCTGATGGACAAGGTCACCCAGTGCTATGGAGCAGGGGAGTGGAGGTGGCCTTGAGAAACAGGCTTTAACCAAAGCCCCGGATAACTGCGTTTCATATTTCATATGAGTACACTTGCATGCATGTGTAGGTCTGCTGGTAATACACTCTTTATATCAGAAAGACTGTAATACAGTGTTTATAAAGACTACAGAACTGTAATACAGTGTTTATAAAGACTACAGTGCTGCAATACAGTGTTTATACTGGCACTGCTTTATAAAGACTACAGGACTGTAATACAGTGTTTATAAAGACTACAGTGCTGCAATACAGTGTTTATACTGGCACTGCTTTATAAAGACTACAGGACTGTAATACAGTGTTTATAAAGGCTACAGTGCTGCAATACAGTGTTTATACTGGCACTGCTTAATAAAGACTACAGTACTGTAATACAGTGTATATAAAGACTACAGTACTGTAATACAGTGTTTATACTGGCACTGCTTTATAAAGACTACAGTACTGTAATACAGTGTATATAAAGACTACAGTACTGTAATACAGTACTGTAGTCTTTATACAGTGTTTATACTGACACTGCTTAATAAAGACTACAGTACTGTAATACAATGTTCATAAAGACTACAGTACTGTAATACAGTGTTTATAAAGACCACAGTACTGTAATACAGTGTTTATACTGGCACTGCTTAATAAAGACTACAGTACTGTAATACAGTGTATATAAAGACTACAGTACTGTAATACAGTGTTTATACTGGCACTGCTTAATAAAGACTACAGTACTGTAATACAGTGTTTATACTGGCACTGCTTAATAAAGACTACAGTACTGTAATACAGTGTTTATAAAGACAGCAGTACTGTAATACAGTGTTTATAAAGACCACAGTACTGTAATACAGTGTTTATACTGGCACTGCTTAATAAAGACTACAGTACTGTAATACAGTGTTTATACTGGCACTGGTTTGTAAAGACTACAGTGCTGTAATACAGTGTTTATAAAGACTACAGTGCTGTAATACAGTGTTTATGTAGTGTATATATTGGTTTATATAGACTTATATAGCGATGTGCTGACAGTGCTTTTTACTGTCAGGCCTCATTTGGCCATGTTTCCTCATTAAAGAGTCTCTCTCGCTAGTCGCTAACGAATAGCTTGAATACCCGAAAAAGAGCTCTCTCCAGGTCCTCTATCCACACTCCAATCACATTTGCCCGTCCTCGCTGCCTCCTCCTTTCTGATTGGCTGAGCCATCCTGCCCTGGGCTTACAAGCGGAAGGCAGCCAATGGGAGAGCAGGATGTGCAGACAGACCAAAGCCGTGTGATAATGGAGGGTCTGGTCTGTCCATCGCCCTTAATATGGAGACGTGATCCACCTCAGCTTTGATCAGAGTACACACACACACACACACACACACACACACACACACACACACACACACACAGTGCATGTCGCACACACTCCCTCACAATCCATCCCTCAGATACACAACATAGACAATGCAAGTACAGATGCATACAGAAATGGGGTCTCTGAAGACGAGCAGCCCAGTTTCACTCGTACCGTCCACTCCTGACCGCTGTGGAGCATGCTTTAGACCTGTCGAGTGCTGTGCCTCCGTGTCGGACCCAAAGCAGCACAAGCCCGTCCCTCATCAGAGGACGATAGAACTACAGACGCTTGGGTGGGAGAAAAAGACAGAGCGAGAGACTCGGAGAGAAAAGAGAGAGAGAGAGAGAGAGAGAGACTCCCTCTCTCACTTCAAAGCTAAACAAAGAGCCACAAATAGCTAAAGCAGCGAGCTGTCTGTCAGAGTGGCGCTGAAGGCCCAGTATTAATAAGCACGTCTCCTTTCTGCAGCGCTGACTGGAGAATTGGACAGCTCTACTGTGCTTTAAGGTAGATTTATTAGCACTGACTTTAAATGGGCTGATTTAAGGGACAGACCATCATTACCGTACTTACCGGCCAAACACACCAAATCACTCAAGTCGTAGAGCTGTTTTTGTGTGTGTGTGCGTGTGTGTGCGTGTGTGTGCGTGTGTGTGCGTGTGTGTGCGTGTGTGTGTGTGTGTGTGTGTGTGTGAGAGAGAGAGTTTATGTGGTGAATTATTATTTTTTGTTTAAATTATTTTAGATAATTTGCACACAAGGCTCCTGCATGGTCCTCAACTTCAGTATAGAGCCTTTACATTATATGGAGCTTCTTTAAGCTTCATACATACACACACACACACGCATACATATCATCGAAACCTTGTTCTCTATGTGCTTTGTGGCACCATTATTATTAGGATTGTAAAAGAGGTGTAACTCTGTGTAGCCTAGTAATACATCACATGCTTTGCTGTCTATTGAACCGCTAATGCTAACGCTAACGATATTGTTTAAATATGAATCATGCGTAGTCGAGTGTTTTTGTCATCCTTCCAGACCGCGGTGTGAATATTGGCCCGAGTGTCAGCGCGCTGTCAGTCAGTCGGATTCAAGGAGATGAAGGAGCGCGGCGGCCATTGTGGCGCTGTGTGAAGGGAGTCGGCTGGTTTGAGACAGGCGGACAAAAGAGCGCTTAGGAGGGCGTCCAGTGGCGGGTTAGTGGGGTCTGAGCCCCAGTGAGGGGCCGCGCTGACCCAGGCTGACCGTTGGCCCAGAGGCCAAGGCCTGCTACCTCTGCCACATGAGGAGGTGCCACCCAGGGCACGGTGGGGTGGGGGCAGTGGGGCATGAGAGGCGCATATACCATACAGCAGTAATGGCCGAGAGAGACTCTGACACACGCATTGTTGCTGTTTGCCATTACAAACACCAGCTTTTTGTGAAAAGTGCCCTGTTGGAGATACAAGGTTGTTGCAGCAAAGATATTATATTACAATTAATGAACAAATAAATACAAAACTGCCTAAAATTGAATAATGAAAATATGACTTATTTGGACAGCCATTCTTTACCCATAAGGGGCAAAAAGTATTATTTTGAACATAATTGTATTTAATTTACTATAATTTAAATTAATTTCAATAAATAATAATAATAATAATAATAATAATAAAATACAAATGAAATAAAAACATAATTTAATTGTCCATTAAAGAACACATTGACCAACTCCTGTTATTTATATAGACACCGATATCCACAGTGTCTGTGTCTGATGAAAGACCCACTTGTACGGTGAACAGTGAGCGGTATAGCGATGTGTGTATGTGTGTGTGTGTATCTGTATGTGTGTGGGAAACGCTGAGGCAGCAGGGCAGCCCCCAGTGCAGCTAAACTCTAATCGGCAGGCGCAGGGCAGAGGCCCGGTCTTACCCTGTTCTCCTTCTGCTTGACCAGGCTGCTCACAGGGCCAGTTCAGGAAAGGCCGCCATTAGAGAGGCTGGCGAGAATGAAAGAGAGAGAGAGAGAGAGAGAGAGAGAGAGAGAGAAGAGGCATGGCTGGTGTGGCTGGTGGAGGCTGTCTGTCTGTACCAGTCATTTATCTCGCCTACCACCAGTGGGCAGTGGCACTAAGCTGCGCTCAGCCTGCCTCACCACTGAGCGCAACCACAATGCCAGACTCAGCCTGGCCAACACACACTCTGCCTGACCAGAACGCTCTCTGAATACACACTGGTCATTTTTCGGCTGATTGTACTTATTGTTGTTGAGAGGGACCAGATTTAACCCCTTAAATTCCCAGACCTGAGGGATAGATAATATTATTAATATGCTTATTATTAGTTAGGAGCATTGTATAGCTTGGACCTGTTTGATGTGTCTAGATTCTTTTTATTTATTTATTTTATCTATTTACTTTTTATTTATTTCATATTTTCACATGATTATTACATGAATTTAAATCAATTATCAAGAGTTTTCTCTTGCATTTCTTTGTAAATTTGATGGTTAATTCTTTTATACAGAATATAAAAGTGAATGAATGTGAAAGTGATTGAATCTGAGTTACTAAATAGTTTTATTTCTACCTTTATTTCCTTTAATTATTGATCACAATTAGTTTTTACTGTCTTTTTTTTTAAACAATGCTCTGCGTTTTCTTTTGCTTGATTAACACTCGTAAATGTGACGGGGCTGTTTGTAATATTTTATTAGTATTTTTGTTCGCTTTAATGACGTTATTAGTAGTAATTACTTTTTCTTGCGTTATTAGTTGCACTTGCACAGCAGACAGAACAGAAGGGCAGTGGGAGTTTATTAGTATTGATTAGAATGTGAAAGTGCTTTGTCTGCGCTTCATCATGTGATCTAATTATGATCGCAAGTTATTGACAGATGCTTAATTTTTAATTAGCCCCTTGAAAATGACACTGGCTTTGTTGGCGTCTTTGTTGCAGCCGAATGCAATTTAAATTTTTAATGCACGTCTCCTGCAAGTCCTAAGACCTTTATTTATGTTGGGTCCGCCCAGATCATCTGGTAAAAATGGCAATGCTTAAGCTGTGGTTCATTTAAAGTTATTTATTTATTTATTTATTTATTTATTTTAAATAAAATACATTTCTTAGCTTTATTAATTGTTATTTCTGTCTGTTTGTTTTTTCTTTTTTTTTTTAGTGAATTTAAAGTGTGTTTATTTATTTAATTCTTTATTCAGTTAATTATTAAAACATTTATTGTTTTACATTTATTTATCTATGTATTTATTTCCCCTATACTTTTATTTATTTAATTAATTATTTAATCATTAATTTTTTCAACATTAGGTTTACAGCCTTTTTGTGATATTGTTTAAGTTACAGTGAACTGTCTTTTATTTTTATTATTATTATTATTATTATTATTTTAATTACCTTTTTAAATTTTGGGTTAACTTCCTAAAATAAGCTTAATAGCTTAACAGATTATTCTAGCCTTTTTTTATTTCTAGTTCTAGTATTTTATTTCCAATCTCCTAAAGAAAGAGAAGCAGTCTTTTCAGGTCTTGTAGGTCCGTGTAGAGGCTGCTTTGCCTCTGCTGGTGCCGTACATGAGGGGCTATATTTATCACTGAGGTCCCGGGACACAGTTAGTCAGTTACAGCAGTAGCAGGGTGAGCTCCTGGTAAAGGCAGGTCGAAGTTTCACCCAGTCCTGCACACACACAGAAAGAGAGAGAGAGGTAGAGAGAGAGTGTGAAGTGGCCGTGCGAGCCGCTCACACCGTGCTGTGTGGACGCTCTCTGCTCTGCTCTGCTCTGCTGTTGTCTGCAGTATCAGAGGAGCTGCTCGCTGTTGCTGTGTGTGTTTTGCTCTTAATCAGACTTCTGGATTTGTCTTAGTGTCTTTAACTGTCGCACGCCCATCGTTTAATCACAGTACAGCTCTTGATCAACAGTCCTCTCTTACCTGATTCACTTAGCTGCACACAGGGTGACTCTGCCTGATTTTAGAGAGCTCTTTGGAGCATGGATATTTTGGTCATATGCAGTGAAAAGTGGAGCAGTGTGTGTAACTGGGTGTAAAATATTGCTTCTGTTTGTCTGGATTCAAAATCAGGAGGAAGTTGGCTCTGCGTTGGTCCAGTGCGGTGCTTTCAGAGTAAAAGCAGTTTTACTGCAGCTTTACTGCGTCACTTACCTTTCATTTCCACCATACAAACATCCTCATTTTCAGTTATTTGAGTTGTTTGTGTTGCATTTTTAAACCAATGAAAGTTGTCAGATTTGCCAGTAAAAATATTGTTTAAATAAATAAATAAAATAAAATATGTGGGAAACTGCAGGAAATGCTGTAAGCACAGTTACTCACAGCCCAGCTCTGTCTGAGCCTTAATAACACTGACTGATGTGTGCCCTTCAGGACCCTCTCTCTCTCTCTCTCTTACTCACTGTCTCTCATTGCCACTCTCTCTCTCACTCTTTCTCTCTCTCTCTCTCTCTCTCTCTCTCTCTCTCTCTCTCACTCTGCTGTTGTGGTGGTAATGGCAACTTCTGCGGGACCATGCTTACTACAGTCTTACTGATGATGTGGACGCTTTTTTGGCTGTGTGTTGATTATGTCTCTGCTTGTTTGTGTGTGTGTGTGTGTGTCTCAGGAGGGTTATGGAGTGATGGTGTTGAACCCCAACGAGAACTTCCTGGAGGTGGAGAAGGTTCCCGGCGCTGAGCAGAGCGCTGCCGACGCCTCGGACGAGCCGGCGGAGAAGCGCGAGCGCAGGGAGGAGAGAGAAGGGAAGAAGAAGAAAGACTTCTATGAGAAGTACCGCAACCCGCAGAAGGAGAGAGAGACCGAGCGCATCCCCATACGGGTGAGTGAGGGGGCGAGAGAGAGAGAGAGAGGGGGGGGAGTGCTGAGAGAGAGGGAGAGAGAGAGAGAGAGAGAGAGCGAGAGAAAGAGAGAGAAGGGAGGGTGAAACACAGGGCGAGAGAGGGTTTAGTGGAGTTGAGTGAGAGGGCCACACGTGTGTGTGGTCAGGCTCAGTGTGTATGTGTGTGTCTAGAGTGTTTGGCAGAGGTCCAGCTTGAAACTGTGTGTGTGAGTGTGTGCGTCTAGAAAGCCCTTTGCTTCGCTCTCACTTTTCAGTCGTTCACTTCTTTTTGATGGACTTTCTCTCTCTCTCTCTCTCTCTCTCTCTCTCTGACTCTGTTTATCTCGTTCTTTTTATATTAACTTTCTTGCTCTTTTTTTTTCTTAACTCTCTCTTCTCTCTCACTTTGTTTTTTAACTCTTGCTCTTTCCTGCTTTCTCTTGCTCTCGCTGTCAGTCTTTTTTCCCCTTCCTCTGTTCTCTCTCTCACTCTGCTTTTTCTGTCTCTCTCTATTTCAGTTTATCTCACTCGTTATATGTTCTAGATCTCTCGCTCTCTCTCACTCTGTCTTTTTAACTCTTGCACTCTTTCTCGCTTTCTCTAATTCTCTCTCTGCTTGATTTGCTTTCTCTTTATATTGTATAGCTCTCTTGCTAACTCTTCTCTCTCCGTTTTTTATCTCTGTCTTGTGCGCTCTATTTCTCTCTCTCTCTCTCTCTCTCTCTCTCTCTCTCTCTCTCTCTCTCTCTCTCTTTCTCTTTTATCACACTCACTCTCTCCATTTCCATTTTTCTCTTTTATTTCTGTAACCCCCCCCTTCTCTTTATTTAAATCTTTGTTAGATCACTCTCATCAGAGTTCCTCTGGATCACAACAGTTAATGTCTCTCTCTCTCTCTCACACACACACGTGCATGTGTACACACACTCTGGGTTTCTGCTGGACAATGGATTCTGCCAGATCACAGAGCTGAATCAACTCAGACTAAAAGCTCTGCAGAGCTGGAATGAGGAAACCAGAGAGAGCTCAAAGCCACAATCTCACGGCTTTGTTTTACTGCTGGTTGATTGACCACTACCTGTGTGTATGTGTGTGTGTGTGTGTGTGTGTGTGTGTGTGTGTGTGTGTGTGTGTGTCTGTGGGTGTGTGTTGTTGTGTGTGTGCACACATGTTAGACACATCACTATACCCTACTTTGTCAGTTACCACTGTGACAGAAGTGGTGTGTGAGCTGTCAGCGCACTTCCAGTGCTACCTTCACTCACACACACACACACACACACTGCATGGAGAAGTATAATTATCTGCATTATTATCATCACACTGGCGTAAAACGCTCCGTACCTCGCGCTTCCTCAGCCTCTGTAAACAAGCCGGCTTAATGATGAGCAAACTATCAACAGCAAGCCCACTCTGACACCCTTCACTTACTTTAATGAATTCACTCTGCAGCAGGACGTTCTAACGCGGCCCAAATGACGGGCTTTCTTCCTTTTTTCACTTACACGCACACACGGTAAAAAGCAGACAGGGAATTCTGTGAAATGGCCATCAGCGAGTGTGAATCTTTGCGATTTTTGGCACTTCAGCCGCTTTCTCACTTTGACGTTACTCTCTGAGCCGTTTTCTTCGCTGCAGTACGTGTTGAGAGTGCATTCTGCCGCAGAGCAGTGCCGATGAGGAACACAGGGGTGGATGATGAAGAGGAGGAAGTATTACACCACGATACTTGGAGAAGTTTTGATACTAAGTAAATGATGAGCATCACATAACACTGAAAATCTCAGATACGCTCCTCAGTCTATTCCCAATCCCGCTGTTATTTATCAGCTCTTATGGCAATGCCAGTCAGTGAGGGTAAATCCTGTCAGGGTAAAGTGGGCATTAAGGGAGAGGCTGGCTGGCTAAATCGCTTATGATTTCCAGAGGTTTCTTTTTTTAGGGTTTATCTGGGAGGTTATTTTATTATTAAAAGAGGTTATTTTATATGAGGCAGTGCCTGATTAATAAAGTGTAGTTAGAGCGTTAGAGTGTAGTGAGTGTCAGCATTTTTTCAACACACAGAATATCAAAAATTGAACCAGATATTGACCTTAAATCATAGCTGTGCTGACACTATGCCTCTAGCATGCATGCAATTGCACTGTACACATTAGAGTTGCATAAAGCCTCGAATATTTTATGATATTTTACATTCTAAAATGTGGTAAATGATACGTACTGTATACATTTGTTTTTTGTTTATCCAATTACCCAACCCACACTTTAGTACTCCCCCCATCACGTGTGTCCTGACACTGGGAGGGTGAGGACTGAGACATGCTTCCTCTGATACATGTGCAACCAGTCACCACCTCTTTTTCGAACTGCCACACTCTGGCTGTTGATGGCAGGCAGCATGACCCAGGAATTGGACCAGTAATCTTTAGTTCACCGTGGCAGCGCCTCAGTCCGCTAGACCACTTGGAGCCAGTTTATTTCCTTTACCCCTTCCATATCTTCTGTTACATCAACAAGCCAGAATGAGAGTGACAGAAGACTACATTCTAGACAGATAGATATATTAGACAGATAGAGAGACAGATAAAGAGACAGACAGACAGACAGACAGATAGATATATGGATAGATGTATGGATAGATGTATGGACAGATGTATGGACAGATGTATGGACAGATGGATGGACAGATGGATGGACAGACAGACAGATACTTTATTAACCCCGAAGGTAATTTAGCAGGCCAGTAGCAGTTACACAATACAGCACAGTAATACAGTACAATAATAAGGGTGGTACATCAATGAGCTAATGACCCTGTCACCAGTTCACTTGTTGTCCTTTCTTGGACCATTTCTGGTAGGTACTGACCACTGCAAGCGTCCTTGTACTGTGTATTGAGTAGCAATTTTTAAGTAAAGGGCATGACGGGCATTTTATCTGTGTGTCAAAATATTGCCATAAACTTGGTGAAAATATGGTGTAAAATAATATTTTTACATATTGTCCAGCCTTAGGCAAAAAGCCTTCGTTTTCTCATCGCTCATCTTCTTATTCACTTAACCCAATTCAGGGTTGCAGTGGTAGTAGGGCAAATTTTTCCAGTTCCTGCTCGGGGGGATCCAAACGCTCCCAGGCCAGCAGGGAGATATAATCCCTCCAGCGGTTCCAGGGCCTTCTCCCAGTTGGTCCTGCCCGGTGCACCTCCAATGGGAGGTGATGCCCTTACCACCTCAGCTGGCTCCTCTCAACTCTGTGGCTCCCTACTTATATCTGCTGTATCAAAACATTTATCATGTATCAAATCAAGTTTGATTATTGTATTCAGACTATAGCACTACCTGTTTTGCATTTTTAAAAAGTTTCTTTTATTTTAATTCATTATTTATTTATTTATTTATTTTTTTAATCATTTTTTCATTCTGTTTTTGAAGGAACAGAAGGAAACCTGTTCCAGCTTCGTTCTTCCTTTCCTCTCGCACTGTAAAAAGTAGACAAGGAATTCTGTGAAATGGCCATCAGCGAGTGTGAATCCTTGCGATTGTGATTCCGTGGCGCTACAGCCGTTTTCTCACTTTGACGTAGCTCTCCGAGCCGTTTTCATCACCACTATACGTGTTGAGAGCACGTTCTGCTGCTGAACGCCGCCGATGAGGGAAAACACCTTGTCAATATGGATAGGAGCTGTACTTACTCCTGCTGACATCTTCATGCGCTGCTGTGGTCACAGTGGAGAGTGGGTGGAAGAGATGGAGGCAGTGAGAGAGTGAGTGAAGGCAAGGACGCGTGAGAAGAGCTTCATCCTTAGAGGAGATGAAGGAGAGAACCCATATTAATGTCTCAATAAATATTTCAGCTGGAATAGTTTAGGATTCCTATAATGAGGCATCTCTCTCTCCCTCCGTCTCTCTCTCACTTTCTCCCCTCCCTCCATCCCGTCCCCAGAACCTTTTGCACTTTGTAATGCTAGCAGCGTGAGATCGTTAGAGCCAAGGCTTTTTTTCCTTCTCCCCCCCCCCTCAATTCTGCAGGGGGCCATGCAGTATTCTTCACTCTGACCACATTAAGCAGGACCTCCTTTCCAACACGCTTGCATTATACATGCAGGACAGCAGCGGAGGAACCAGCACAAGGACAGCTAGCAACTGTGGGCCGCACATGTGAGACTGGAGCAGACTTACATATGTTTGCCCACACAGAATTCCTTTAGGAGAACGTCGAAGCGAAAGAAGCGGTATAAACTTCTGAACGCAGCAGAAAGTTGCTGTACTCTCTAAAAATTCATAATCCTCTGCATTTACAACAGGCTGTGTGTTGCTGTTAGAAGTTGCCAGCACACTTCGAGACTTTGAAACTCTGTTTCATGCTGTGGTGGGTCCACCTAAAGTATGCTAACTAGCTCTTCTGTCTTTTTACCTTCAGGCGTTTTATTGTCATCTGAATTCTCTGTTTTCAATTATTTGCCAGGAGTGTATCATTCATAATCGATTGGGCCATTTAAGAGAATATCTCAAACACGCACAACATGTACTCTCTTGTGGTTGAGATGACGGCTCTGCTCAGGTGCCGGTGACCTGTGTGTGTGACCACACGTACACACACACACCCTCATGCTTGTTCCCAGTCCCATTCAGTGCAGCATGGTACAGGATGGTAAGGGTGGGCGATATATGGTAAAAAAATCCCTTCCCAATACTGGAAGGCATTATATAGAGATGGACTGATCAGTGCTTTTGAGGCCGAAACTCATCACTGGTAGACTTTTAGCTTGATTAGCTGATCGCAGATACCAATCGAGGCTGGAGCTGGATCTTCCATGAAGCACAGGCACATGAAGCCAGTCAGTCAACTTGGCAGACTGCTAGGCTAGGTGCTTGGTTTTATATGGCAACGGGTTCAACGTCTTCAACGCCTCTAAGTTCGGCCATGTACCTCCTCTGCTGCGTTCTCTTTTCACTGGCTTCCTGTAGCTGCTGCTCGCATCAGATTCAAAACCCTGACGCCGGCCTACAAAGCCAAAGACTGGACCAGCCTCTCTGTACTTGATGGCAGTGATCAAAAGCTGATCAGTATCAAGAGCCCTTCCAGCTTCGAGCACGGCTCGGCTTGAGCCGCCATCCTTTAAGATCTACGGAAGACGAGCGTCCAGGCTTTTTCCTGTCCTGCACCGAAGTGGTGGGGCGAAGTTCTCATGGGTGTCCGAACGGCAGAGTCGCTCACTGTCTTCAAGCGCAGACTGTGTAGTGTAGAGTATTGTGGTCTCCATACTGACTTCTGTATTTAGTAGCATCTAAGCTTAGAGGGATCTTTTGGATCCTAGTCTATACAAACTAGCTAAGGATATTTTTCAGAGTAAACAGCAAAGCACTTTTTTATAAATCTCTCTGGTTAAGAGTGTCTGCTAAATGCTTTAAATGTACATGTAATGTAAATGCAAACACCTGTGGCAATATGACTGAATGCAACATCTGAATTCATTAAATAAGAGTTGTGTCCCAATACTTTTGTCCATATTGTGTATATTGCTTGGGCTACAAAGGTGATTCCACCTATTAGCCACGTTGCAGCTGAATGGAATCCACCGCTTTGTGTGCTTGCATCGTACCTGCTGCCGTATGTCTCTGTGAACGCTCAGCTCTGAGGCGTGTGCATGTGTGTGTTTGTATTTGCGAATTCGCATGTGTGTTTTTCCCTCTTCTCCACCCATCCTCTCAGGGCCTAGAGTAGGGGGCGGGGCCGCACCCACTCTCATTCTCCGGGACTTTTTAATCTTTTATAGCGCTATTGTGCCAGGCTCAGGCCCCTCTCCTCCCCTCCTTGACTTCCCGCCGAGCGTCGGACCACCTGCACGTCGCTCCGGCGAGCCCGGCAAGCTCGGTCCTGGCCAGAGTTGAGTTGATTAATACGCTTCCTTACCCTCGTTAAGGAGCCCTTAACTGCCTTTAGCACTCTTACTTTTTTGGGGGGCCCCCCCTGGGGGGGTTCATAGTGCTCCTGCATAATCTCCCACCACTCTGAAAGATCACAGCCCCAACGGCCCACGTCTAGTGTCTCTGGAGAGGCCGGGTGGACGAGAAAGAGAGGGGGCGAGAGAGAGCGAGAGAGAGACACAGAGAGGTGGGGGTGGCATACAGAAGTTTTTTGGGAGTTCACTTTACTCTGAATTTGAGGCCTAATCCAGTTACCTATTTTCTGTCAGCCAAGCGAAGGAATAGCAGGAACAAAACCCACATTCAGGGCTTAAGAAGCTTCCAAAGATTTCATTCAGGCCTAACCGGGACAGGCTTAGGGCCCCAGCCCCAGGGGGAAAAGAGCCGTTTTTCTAAATGACTAGAATAATTTTTTTCTCTCACTTTTTCTTCTTTTTTTTTCCTCCCTCAGATTTCTTATTGTTGCTTTTTTGTTCTGAGAGAGAGAAAAAGAGAGAGAGAGAGAGAGAGTTAGGCCTGCGTAAGGCATTGGAGCGGCAGCAGCTCAGCTCGTTCGCGCCGAGTGTTCCTCTTTTCTCCCACTGCTCTCGCTCTCTCTGAGTCGTTCGTTTATTCATTTCTTAAGTGCCTGCAGAACTTTAAGTGTCAGATCCTTGCGGCGGTGGCATGAGTTTATTGAACGCTTTGAGTGCAGCGCTTCGCTCTGTTTCTCTTTTTGTACATCATCTAGACAATGTTTTATTTCTCTAGCAGAAGGTCAGGGATCTGTATTAGACCACTTCTTTGCATTTACGGCTCCCTGTCCTGTTCTGTGTCAAGGTGAGGGAAATATTTTGGAGGTGTGTGTTACAGTTCCAAATGCAAGGGAAAGACAGTGAACGATCTTTTTGCACTGTAATGACTGCAGAGGATCCTAGTAGCCACGGTGTGTATCACTGACCCAGCCAGTTTGCACTCATATTGAACTCAATTGAATAGCGCTGCTGTCCAATGAAGCTTCAATCTGTTTTTAGTTTTCTCCATGGTTTGAACCCTGTAGCTGCTCTGCGCACTGTGAGTAAGTCTGGATGAATAGACCAATAGAAATGCTCTAAATTACTTGGGCTAAACTCTTATTGTTATTTAACTTTGACCTCCATTCAAGGTTGAGAACGTTGTTGCCTTCTCCTGTAAAGTCACTATTTTGGAGATACATGTTTTTCATTGGACAGTGATGATCTATGGATTGTTTGTTTTTAGCTTTAGTGCTTGCTGATCAGACAAGCTGAGTGGCTTAACTCTACTGTAGGTGTATTTGACAATGCCCTAGTGAACACTGGTAAAATCAGGCATCATTTAGGGTAGATGTGTGTCCTTAGAAACATGAATATCGTATGGATAGAATATGGATAAAGTAATAGTAAAAATGGTTACCTAAGCCTAGTATGCTCTAGTAGTAGACCCTACCTAATGAATAAACTGGAAAATGATGCTACACCAACTGAAGCATTAAAATCTACACCGGTAAGTCATAACATCCCTATCATGCTGCCAAAACGTCTTTTACCTGTTGAGAAATAAACCCCACAAGACATTGCCAGTGTTGGTTGGTGCTGACCACTGTAACCAGATGATCAGTGCTTTTCACTTTATCCGTGGTTTTAATGTTATGGCTGATATGGTTTTTCCACATATTTCTACATATTAGTTTTAGTATAGTTGCTGAATAGTTGGTGGGCAGTGGTGGCTCGGCGGTTAGAGCTCCGGGCTACTGATGACAGGGTTGTAGGTTCGATACCCGGGCTCGGCAAGCTGCCACTGTTGGGCCCTTGAGTAAGGCTTGTGTGGGGATGTGTGTGCTCACTGCCCCTAGTTAACTTGTGTGTGTGTGTGTGTGTGTGTGTATGTGTGTGTGTGTGTGTGTGTGTGTGTGTGTGTGTGTTTTCACTACTACAGATTGGTAAGATGTAGAGGACACATTTTGCTGTACATAGTACAGTGACAAATATGTGCGTTTAATATAATATCTGGCCTTTTCTCTCACAACACCATATTTTAAACATTTGGTCACCCAGTGCTGAATACTGATCCAGTAACCTTTTTTAATAAATAATAATAATTTTTAAGAAAGTCTTTTAGCAGTCACACTTTATTTCTGTATAGGATTATATAGTTGTTTGATGCTGCTGCTCTTGGTTTGTAGTATTTCAGGCTTTGTAATATTGCATAGTTTTACATAATTGCACTATTTTCTAACAGCCATGACTAAGAAACAGTATCAGATGTGGATCAGTCGCATATGGCTGATAATTGAGCTGTTTAATAAGCGTCAGTATTGGATTAGTGCGCCAGGAATGATAAGCTTAAGAATAGTGTCTGACAAACAAGCCTGGAGTTTAAAGATGAGCTCCAGATCTACATCCTTGAATAATTGACTGTACATTCTAAGCAAAAATGGTTCTGTATAGTACTGAAAATGCCAATCAGCCACAACATTAATACCACCTGGCTAATATTGCATACGTCCCCTTCGTGCCATCATAAGCAATGCCCACTGCATACCTGAAATACCCCACAAGAGGTGTCAGTTTGGTTCTTGCCAAAGTGGCTCACATTCTTATGCTTGCCCATTTGTCCTGCTTGCTGCCTGCTATATCCACCCCTTGACACATAGATGCCACTGTAGATGAAGATAATCAATGTTTTTCACCTGTCAGTGGTGTTAATGTTATGGCTGATCAGTGTATAGACCCAGTTTGTCTTCTTGCATATGAAGTAAAGGCCCATTTAGGCAAAGGCCCATTTATGCGTTCACATGGTTTGCTAAAAGGCCCATGAAAAAGCCTTGTTTTTTAAGGGTGTATGTTAGGTAATAAAATTTTTTTGCTGGTTGAGGGTTGAGTGGGGGTTTGCATGTTGTAATATTATTTTAATATTCACAAAGCTTAAGACAGAGGTCTTTAAATCCAGAGAAGAAGATCTTGATCTCTATGAAATGTATCCATGTCCTAGAAACGTTCATTTGTTCATCTGGGTCTCAATCTGTGGATACTCAGGTCGAACTATCTTACAGTAGAAATGGCCAAAAGCACATACCGAGTTCAGACTTCCAGTTCAAACTGTGTAAACTTTAGTATTTAGACCCTCAACTGCTTTAACTGCAACCTAGCAGGCTGTCATCATACCTGACACATCAAACCAGACATCTTTAAGGGTTTTTAAAGCCATGCTTTTTCCATTAGTTGGAAGTCTTCCTCCACAGTCCTAGTGCCAGAGTAAGTCGATGGTGGAGTGTTGATTTGGAGTCAGTTCCAGTTCAAGGTGACATGCGGGCCAAGGTAGTGGCTGGTGTTCACACACCGTGTACCCCACGGCCGCCTCCGTCTCCTCAGGAACGGCATCCATTATTTATCCCTCGTTTTTTTTTTTTTTTCCCTCTCCCTCCCCTTCTTGCCTATTCCTCCCGGGACCCGCGGTATCCGTGTTTTGGAGATGTTCTGTTTCCCCATGCTCGGCTCGTACATGACTAACCCGCACGTCTTCCAGATAAGACCTGCTCTGGGTGGAGCTGTCAGGAGCTGGCGATATGTATTCAGCCTTGCCGTTGTATCACCTTCACGCTGTCTCTGTTCACACCGCTCCAGGACACTTTCTGGAGGCCCTGAGCGTGCCTGAACTTTGGCCTCCAAGACCCCGCTCCTGACCCTTCATTGCAAGGACATGCGTGGTGACTGGACTTGGCTTAATTAAACGGATGAACTTATGACACAGCCAAAGCAGGGGGTCAATAGCAGAGGTCCAGGGGCACTCACCTGTTTAACCCATGCGAGTCTTACTTCTGCGTTTGTGTCTAGGCGTGTTTGCTTAACTTCTGAATGTGTGTGTGTGATTGTGTGTGTGTGTGTGTGATTATCGATTTGTGTAGTGGATATGTATAAAAGGACATTTGGTAGCTTGCTGATATTATGTTGCATCATAATGTTTTCTGTGTTTTAACTATTATAAACTATACAATCGAAAGTACACTATAGGGACAAAAGTATTTGGACACATGCTCATTCACTGTTTCTTCTTAAATCAAGTTGGCGAAGTCAAGTTTTTCAGGATGATCACCACCCCACCCCACCTCACCCCCAACTCCCCAGCTTATCCCAAAAGCAGTGGATTGAGAACCATCAATCCAGAGAACACAGCTTCACTGCTCCACTACATACTCACAATGCTGGGGGGCTTTATACCCCTACAGCCCACGCCTGGAATTAGTCATGGTGCCTGTGGGTGAGAGTCCTATTTCAGTTGCGATACCTCTCTACAGGGACTAGACAAGCTGTGTGCATGCATTTGCACATCCATGTCAGCAATAGGTGCGACTTTAAGTAGCTGAATGCATTCGTTGGAAGGGGTGTCCACAGACTTTTGGACACCGTGTATATATAATTAAATAACATTTAAATTGAGCCAGAGGTAACAATGCTAATGTTGCTTGAATGGTTCGCCGCTATCATAGCCACCTAGCCACAGTGAGATACTTGAGCAAAAGCTAACACTACTTTTGTAAATCAGAATCTGCCAGAAAGTTCTGCCAGAAAACAAAAGCTTGACATAACTGTGGCTACATTACTGTCAATAACTGTTCAGTCTAGAATTCCCACACTTCTACGATTGTTTATTTGTAGTCAAGCTGACAGTCACTTATATTTTTCACAGCTTCCTTTGAGGACTAGAATTAATTCTGTCATAAATATATTTCTATGATTTATTTCTGAAATTCCAAACTTTTATATCGGGATTCCGAACTTTGAATTCGCAGTGTCCGACTGCAGCTGTTTGTGTTTCGAAAAAGGTGTGTTATTTTTTGCACGTGAGCTGCTTCCTAGCCCTCCCCGTCATCCGAGCTCCTTGTCGTTTCTTGAAGCTGTGCATTGCACCCGTTGCGGGGGCGAGGCCTGCTGGCTGCAGCTCCGCTCTGATGTCTGCTCCCAATCTTCCTGTCAGGTCAACCTTAAACACATCCAATCTGCTGCGAGGACCCGAAGCAAGGCCCCTCACAGCAGGCCTTTCCTCCGAAGCCTTCGCCCGAGCGGCCGCCCGCGTACCTCGCCCCGCGTCAATTAAACCCGAGGAGTAATTTAATCTGACAATCGCAGGCTTGGCGCGAGGCAGGCTGAGATGTGACGAAGATGACCTTTCTGGCCATATGCAGCCGAGAGCTGTCTTTTAACAAGGAACCCCCGCGAGCCAGGCACAAGTCCTTTTGTACGTTGTTAATGAGTTATTGATTTGAAACAATGTGCTCCCAAATTTTCTCGAAATTAGCTTCGTGGCAGCAAAGTCAGGCCTCCGTACAGTGGCATGCGGACCAGGCTTCCTTTCACCAGCCTTCGGATTCCTTATTTGACGTTCCAGCTCCCTTGTTTTTTTATTCTTTGCCTTTCTATTCCCGCTTTTTCTCTATTTCCGGGCGCTGAGGATGTTATTATTCTATCCGCATCCGCTCCGCCGGCCTCAGCTGTCATCTTGCCTGACTTCCAGTGGGCTTGCCAGTAGTTAAAGTCTTACAGTTTTCAAGCTAGCAAGCTCCTTTTTTGGGTTGTACCTTGATCTCCCCCCCGTGTGTGATACCAGGGCTCTTTCATTTGTCCCTCTTGTCTCTAAAAGGGCACCTTGTCCGTGACTGGCCAGGTGTGGAGAACAGATCTACAGGAAGCGAGTGCCAGTAGTTATTTAGCCAGCCTGAGGCAGCTAGTTTTTCCGCACTATCAGGAAGTCCACGCGCCACCACCAAACGCTGCTCCAGCTTTATCAAGCCACGCAGAGCGCTCCTGAACACTGCTGACATTCAAAAACGGACCATATCGAGTTCCGTCCATCTTTTATTCCTCACTATCAAACTGTAAGCGTGCTGCGTTAGCCTAGCTAACTGCTTGTTGAATGCTAAAATGGGCATCCGGGCAAATGGTGGTCAGCGAAGGTCCACGCTGAGAGGAATGGAGTGTTGATGGCGAGCAAATGAATGTGTAATTACAGATTTGTTTAATGTTTAATCGCTCACCAAAAGGAAAATGAGCTCGTTCCCTGTTGACAGTTTGTTATTCAAATGAGCTGAGGGTTCAGGTGTACGAGAGCCGTGTTTACCCAGCGCCTGTGGTCGAGGGAGGTAGTCATTTCAGTCAAGCAGTGGAAATCGGAATGCACTCTCAAAAGGTGCTTCGGAGACTTGGACTGCTCGGGCCTCGCGATCATTCAGCGTGAATGAATGGATGCTAACAGTTCTGGCTTACTGTAGCCTGACCTAAGCTCTGTGAAAGCAGCTGTAATTAACAAAGACGAAAGGAATGGCTGCGAGGTTGCTTGCCCTGCAGGAACTCAGTTTACCTCAAGGTTATTTCTTATGCTTGAGTGTTTTGTTGTCTCTGCTAGTAGGCAATTAGCACAGAGCCCAGGCAGCTTCCATGGCTTAGCTAACGCGCGGAACAGTCTGAACGGACGCCTACGCGAATCTCACTCATCCTGAGACGTCCTGCTATTCTTCCATCCTGTATTTACTCTTCCTTCCCCAAACATGGCCCTGTGTGCTTTCCTTCGGTTCTTTCACCTTCCAGCAAAGCCTTCCGCCTCGTGCATGATATGCTGTTTGCACACTAACACCCACCTCTCGCTAACACAGGAACTCCTGATTCGTCAAAACAAGAGATTTGCCATTTGTGTCTTAGCTCTAGCGAGCGACTGCTGTTGTTTGTCCATGCCGTATTTATGCCTGCTTTCATTTAAGGCTGTCAGGTGTAGTTTACAGATGGAAGACAGTGAATGAGCGACAGTGATTGCATGGCAGTTCCATGCAGCTGGTGACATTTCTCTGCTGACTGCAGACAGGAGGCAAGCGACTGTCAAAGTGTTGAGAGGGGGGGAGAATCTCGCTGTCTCAGAGTTTACCAGCCTCTCTGTCCCTCTCTCTCTCTCTCTCTTTGTCTCTCTCTCTCTCTCTACCTCTGTCTCTCTTCCTCACCAGAATTGATAGTGTTCTAAGATCCTGCCTGTATGTACTCTACCCATTCAAAAGTTTGGAATCTCCATTTTTTAACTATAAGATTAGCACCCCTGACTGGTGAAGTGAATAACATTTGATTATCCTCAGCTACAGCTATATACAGTGATGTCTGTGTATATTAGGCAGCAAGTAAACAGTCCGAGGGTGAAAAAATAGTCGAGCGTAAGGAACTGAGCCACTTTGACAAGAACCAAACTGGGCAGAACATCTACAAAACATCAGGCAGGTCTTGTGGGATTTTCCTGGTGCGCAGTGGTCAGTGCCTACCAAATGTGGTCCAAGAAAGGACTACCGGTGAACCATTGACAGGGTCATAGGTGCCCAAGGCTCACGAATGCGATCCATAGAGGCCTCACCTCACAACTTACAGGACTTGAAAGGTTTGCTGCTGATGTCTTGGTGCCAGATACTGCAGGACACCCTCAGAGGTCTTGTGGAGTCCATGCCTCAGATGATTAGATCTGTTGAGGTGGCACAAGAGGGACTTACTTTAATGTTAGGTAGGTGATGCTAATGTCATGGATGATGAGTATAAAGTAATTACAATGATTGTATATAAAAAGGGTTTATTAATGTGGAAAAAGCCTTATTATCCATTAATTCATCCATTTTCGATTCATACATTTTAGACAAACATTGAGACACTGAACACACCTGGATAAATCTCTATGAAAAATCTCCAACTGTTAAATTACTGATATTTTAATTTACCCTGGACAAAGGGCTGTTTATTAAAATAGTAACAATGATAAAACCTTTGAACCCTAGATTTATTATTCAGTCATTAATCCTAATGCAAAAGATATTCTGTGTGGTTGAAGCATATCTTGTGGAGTCCCTCAGGGTTCTATTTTGGGGCCTATGAAACTTATGTTAATCATAATGGAAATGCAGTTATAAGAGGAAAGAATTAAAATGTGGGCTTGCACACTTAGAGGTTAAGTCTAAGAGGTTACTTACCTACTTACACCTAGAAGAACAGAGCTCCGGTCATCTGACCACTCTGATTACTCACTAGAACTGCAGTGTTGGCTTTACCTATTCATAGTTAAACCTATTTCGTTTTGGCGGTCAAAACACCTCTGGGTCTTAATACAAGGAAGCTGTTACTGACATGTAATGAGCACTGGCTTGCACGTTGTAGTTATGAACCAATGCTGGACTTGATAGTGGAAACCAGATTGGTGCCGTTCTAATAAACTAGTTTACTTTTTTGGTTTTATTGTCCAGGCTGGGGAACACTGGTGGCCAGCTAACACTGCTGTGCCGTAACAGGTTGTATTGTTTGTTTGAAATACTTGAAGGCTACATACAAGGGCACCCGAGCCATTAATGTTGAATGAGGAGGTTCATCACTAAGCCCACCCCACGCATCCTGCCCGTCCTGGGGATCAAACCAGTAACCTTCCATTCTCAAGCCACCTTCTCTGACCCTTAGGCCACGGCTGCCCCCTTATCAGTGTTCTGTAATTCTGTATGTAAACTGAGTACAGGGTCATGTGTTGAAATTGCTGTCCGTCTGTGGCCGTCTGTTGAGGTGGAATTTAGGTCGATTGATGCTGGAGTGTTCTTTAACTGTGAGTGGTGGTGTTTAGATGTGAGTGGCTGCTGCATGCTGGGAGTTGTGTGTCCAGCACCATTGCAGGCTGAGTTGAAACAGGAAGAGGAAAAGAGGAGGATTATGTGCGGGGCATTGAGAGTGGTGATCACAGGAGAGAGGGAGAGAGCCATAATGACCCAGCACCTTCATTCAGAGCCCGTCTCTGTGCTTGAAAGCTCCACGCTGTGTTTGTTGTGTCGGTGTGTATAGAGACCACACTGCGGATGATCTCAACACGTAAACACACACCTACATACACAGACATCCCTTTGGTCTGTCTGAGACACTGCAGGTTAGGATTAAGCTGGGAGTGGGCAAGGGAGAAAAGATTGAGAGACAGACTGGAAGTATAGAAAGGAGAGAGAGAGAGAGAGAGGAAGGAAGACAGAGAGAGAGCGAGGTACTTACAGAGAGCGAGAGAGAGAGTTTGGCAGAAAGAGAAGTGAGGGTAGTAAGGAGCAAGAGAGGGATATAGAGAAAGAGAGGGATATAGAGAAAGAGAGGGAGATGGAGAAAGAGAGGGAGATGGAGAAAGAGAGGGAGATGGAGAAGGAGAGGGAGATGGAGAAAGAGAGGGAGAGAGAAAGAGAGATGGAGAAAGAGAGGGACATGGAGAAAGAGAGAAGAGGGAGAGAAAATAAGAGAAAATTGGGCGGAGAGGAAAAAGAGAGGGCGATTGAGAGAGAGAGAGAGGGACGTGGAGAAAGAGAGGGACGTGGAGAAAGAGAGGGACGTGGAGAAAGAGAGGGACATAGAGAAACAGAGGAAGATGGAGAAAGAGAGGGACATAGAGAAAGAGAGGGACATAGAGAAAGAGAGGGAGAGAAAATAAGAGAAAGTTGGGCGGAGAGGAAAAAGAAAGGGAGATTGAGAGAGAGAGGGACATAGAGAAAGAGAGGGAGATGGAGAAAGAGAGGGACATAGAGAAAGAGAGGGAGAGAAAAGAAGAGAAAGTTGGGCGGAGAGGAAAAAGAGAGGGCGATTGAGAAAGAGAGGGACGTGGAGAAAGAGAGGGAGATGGAGAAAGAGAGGGAGAGAGAAAGAGAGGGACATAGAGAAAGAGAGGGAGATGGAGAAAGAGAGGGAGATGGGGAGAGAGAAAGAGAGGGAGATGGAGAAAGAGAGGGACATAGAAAGAGAGGGAGAGGGAGATGGAGAAAGAGAGGGAGAGAAAATAAGAGAAAGTTGGGCGGAGAGGAAAAAGAAAGGGCGATTGAGAGAGAGAGGGACATAGAGAAAGAGAGGGACATGGAGAAAGAGAGGGACATGGAGAAAGAGAGGGACATAGAGAAAGAGAGGGACAGAGAAAAAGAAAGTTGGGTGGAGAGGAAAAAGAGAGGGAGATTGAGAGAGAGATGGGCAGAAAGAGAAGGAGAGAGAGAGAGAGAGAGAGAGAGAGAGAGAGAGAGAGAGAGAGAAAGAGAGAGCTGGGCGAGAGAAAAATGGAGGGAAAAAGAGATAGAGATGGGCACAAAAAGAAGACAGAGGGAAAGATTAGCGAAAGCGAAAGAGAAAAAGGAGAGAGAGAGAGATATAAAGAAAGAGTGAGTGAAGGAGAAGGAAGAGAGAAGGAAAAAGTGAGACAGAAAGGGAAAGAGAGGGAGAAAAGGAGAGAGATGGTCACAGAAGGAAGGGAGAAAGAATGAGTGAGGGGAGAGAGATGAGAGAGGGGGAGGCAGACAGACAGGTGAATCTGTCACCAGGAGGTGGTCTCGGAGGGCAGCCTGTTTAGCCGAGCTAATTAACCCCAGGAAATAATTACACAATATGCAAATGCTGTGGCGATAAGTGTGGCCTCTATCAGAGCAGCTAGTCAATCACATGGTGGACAATGTGTGTGTAGGTGGGCGCATGTGTGTGTACCTTTACTTGTGTGTTTGAGCCAGATGTTGGACTCTGTGCGTGGGTGATAAGGTGGGGGGGGTGTTACCTGGTGTTGCCAGTGTGTCACAGAGGAGCGGCCTCATTCATTCCCAAACATCGCACACACGCACACGTGTACACACACAAACACACACACAAACACACACATGCTAGCAGAGTGGTCAGTCCCCTAATATCTAAAGACCTCCGGTGGAGTCGAGGCACAGCACACTGTGATCGTACACTATATGGACAAAAGTATTGGGACACCTGCTCGTTCATAATTTCATCTGAAATCAAGGGTATTAAAAGAGTTTATCCTGCTTTTGTTGGAGTAACTGTCTCTACTGTCCAGAGATGGCTTTCTACTAGGCTTCGGAGCAGTTTGCTGTGAGGATTTGATTGTATTCAGTGACATAATCCCCAACTCCCCTGTCCCAAGGTTCTGGATTGAGCACCACCATTATTCCAGAGAACACTGTTCCACAGCTCCACAGCTCAATGCTGAGGGGGCTTTATACCCCTCTAGCTCACACCTGGCATTAGACATGGTGCCAATAGGTTCATGTCTATCTGCTCCAGAGAGTCCAATTCTATTGGCAAGTTGCCATTTTGGAGTTTTTTTGTGTGACAGCTAGTTAGCATTTGCTTGTCTGTGTGTGTGTGTGTGTGTGTGTGTGAGAGTGTGAGTGTACCTGTGATTAGAAAATATCCTTTCTCTAATGGTACCCTTTGTGTGTGTGTGTGTGTGTGTGTGTGTGTGTGTGTGTGTGTGAGAGAGTGTGAGACTGAGTGAGTTGTTCAAAGGCCTTTGATGCCACTGGATATGTCACACGGAGGCTTGCGTCCGTCGCGGTGCTCTGAAGTGTATGAGGCGGAGCCTGCTTTCTCTCGGTTGCATCACACACGCCAGCTGCCACACCCCTTTCCTGTTTGTTATCCTTCATATTTATTTCCTTGCCGATGCGCGTTCTGTCCAGGAGTGGCAGGAAATCTCTCCCTCCTTGTCAGCAGCTTCAGTTCTAATTCAGTTATTAAGCTGTTTTCTGAAGCTCAATGAATGCTGCATGAATGCTGATGCAAGAGAGCCAGAAGAGCTACACACTGTTCGAGCTTATCAACAATGTAAATGTCACCTTGCGATGGGTGGGTCTGCACACACTAAAAAAAACTAAGTATGTACAGTATACCATCTGTGGTAGTAAGCACACACACACACACACTAGTAGACTAGGGGTAGTGAGCACACACACACCCCCAGAGCGGTGGGCAGCCAACTCCAGCGCAGAGAGGGTTGAGGGTTTTGATCAAGGGCCCAACAGTGGCAGCTTGTCAAGCCCGGGTATCAAACCCACAACACTGTTATCAATAGCCCGGCGCTCTAACCGCTCTAACTGCCCTAGACTCGCTACACCACAACAGCAGAATTTTAACTCTCATAACAGTTTGATATTGGAATTCCACAATGATTTGCATATCAAAATTCCATAACTGATTCTTGTTGTATTACATAGAATTACATATCAGAACTTCACAACTTCTTACATTTATGAATTTACATTTCAAAATTCCTTGTTGCAGTTTTGTACTTATATATTGGAATTGTACAACACTCACACTCCACAACTTGTTACTTTTGTATAATTACATATAAAAATTTTAGCTTTGTACCTTGATGTTATTATATTTCAAATTCAATAACTTGTTGCAATTGTGTACTTAAACACTGGAACTGTACAACGTCTCACACTTGTGTTTTGCGTATCGAAATTCAACAGCTTCTTACATTTGTGAAAGTGCTTATAGGTATTAAACAATTTGTTACATTCTCACAATTACATTTTAGACTTTCACAAATGATTACCTTTGTGTAATTACACAGCGAACTTTCACAACATTAATGTAATTGGATTTCAGAACTTTTAAATTGTAGTGCAGTGTGAATGTACAGCCCTTCCAACAGAACCTGCTCAAATGAATAAATCCTATTGATCCAATGTTACTTTTATCACGTTTTTTCTGGCTGTAATGTAGCACCATTTTGAAGCATGTAAGAGAGCTGGGAGATGGAAATGTGCAGAGTGTTACTACTAAGTTTCCCAAACAAAAAGTTCATTAAGAAATTCAGAGTCAGATCATTTCAGATGATTTGACACAGCCGTATATATATATATATATATATATATTTTTTTTTAGTTGCCTTAGTTTTTTTTGCCTACAAATGCCCCAACTCGCCCCTCTGTTTTTTTATTCGGACCACTTGAATTCTCTTCGGTTTTGGTGGATTTTATCATTTTATAAACGGTGCCTTAAAACAAACTGTAGCGTTTGCTTTTATGAAACCCACTAACAGATAATACATGCAGCGCTCCACTGTAAGCATCACACTCTTGATCACCCCTCCGGGAATATTTGAATGCAGTTCTTAATCAAACTCAGTTCCCAATACTTTTTACTCCAATTCTCAAATCCCGGCCAGCGCACGCCTCGCCAATCTACAGCTTCTCCAAACAAACCCACAGATCGATGCCAGAGCCATTGCTGAATGAATGCCCTTTCTCTCTCTCTGCGTCTCTCTGTCTCTCTCTCTCATCACCTCAGGCCCGTGTTAATTACGAGTGTTCTGTCTGCGCTCCGGTGTTGTGACCTTCCCCCCGTGTTGGCCGATTATGTGCTTACCGCTTGTATCAAGGCCACATCGATCGCTTAGCAGGGTACAAATTAAGATTTAAACCTGACGTCACGGGAGCTATCGGTTTTTACATTTGGGGCATTTGCAATATGCAAGGCTCATTGATCCGGGGAGGATGTGCTTCAACATGTTGGAGCAAACTGTGTGTGTGTGTGTGTGTGTGTGTGTGTGTGTGTGTGTGTGTGTGTGTGTGTTATCTCAGTTCTCTCACTCACAGTTCTTTGTGTGTGTTTATGTCTCGTTCTCTGCAGGAAAACTGCTCACCGGAGGACCACACTCTCTACGTGTGGGACCACTTCATTTTCAAATCTCGAGCCAGGAACGTCCTTGTTGTTGCTCACAGCTACGGCGGCCTGTCTTTCGTGGAGCTGGTGAGTGTTAATCTTGTGTTTTTGCGAAAGTACATTAACGATATGGGCACACCTGCCCACAAAGACACACGTGGCCTCAGCGGTTGTTCCTAGTGGGTGAGAAAGTGAGAGGGAAACAATTACGATCTGGAGAAAAAGTGCCGCTCCTGTAAACAGTTGAGGCAGATAGACAGATGGACAGACAGAGCTCAGAGATTCCTGGGCCGTCTTGCTTTCCGAAGATGTTTACATCGGGGGACTGTAAGTGACATGGCAAAGCCTTCAAGTTGGTTGTTGTGTGATGTTTGCTTCTAGATTTTGCTGATATTTATTTGAATGTACCTTCATGACACTGGCTGCAACACAAGCCCCCTGTACTTAACAGTTGGAAAGGTGTTCTTGTGAACTTTTGCATCCGTTTGTCTCCAAACAAACCTTGCTCCTTGTGGTCTTCACAGGGCATGTTTTCAAAAGACTGAATTCTGAGACGAGGACACGGGAAAGTGTTTTCTTTTAATGTCTGTTCCACAAATGTCAAGTTTGTGCAGGTGGCACTGCACAGTAGAACAGTGCACCACCACTCCAGAGGCTGCTAAATCTTCCTGATGGCCTTTTTCTCTAACAGGACTGTTCTTGTCTTTTCTTACTTCCATTAGAAAACAGCGCAACAAAAAAAACACTTTTCTGTCTTCTTAAAGTCTTCTGATTTGTGGGCGTCCTCTGTTTTAATGTTCTAGGCACCTGCTTAGAGAAGCTCATGGCCGCAAATTGTGCCAGAGTGTTTATCAAGCTTTAAAATTGACATCACTTGGATTTTCCAAACTAATTAATTTAATTAATTAGCTTAATTAATTAATTTAGTAGTAATCTTTTGGGGTGCCCAAACATTTGCATTAGGGATCATTTCCTTTTCTATTGTTATTATTTTAATCATCTTTAACTTTATGCCCCTCAGAGGTCAGTTCTTCTTCTACTCAGATAGCTACGATATAAGGACAAAAGTATTGGGACACTTGCTCATTCACTGTTTCTTCCGGGTGTTAAAAAGAGTTTATAGGCTTTCTACTAGATTTTGGAGCACTGCTGTGAGGATTTGATTGTATTCAGCAGCAGAAGTGTTGGTAAGGTCAGGCTGTTGGATGATCCCCACCTCATCATCCCAAAAGTATTGGATGGAGCACCATCATCCCAGAGAACACAGTTCCACTGCTCCACAGTAATTAAGTATGTTTAATTACTGTTATTCAGGGACAAAAATCAAACTGTGTGTGTGTGTGCATTTGCACATTTGTGTCAGCAATAAATGCAGCTTAAAATTTTGACCGGTAGTGCCCAAGCTTTAGCATGCCACTGTACCTAATCAGTTCTTTTTGCCTGCCAGTGTTTAATATATCTATATGAATATTAATGGCTGAATAATAAGTTAAAGGGAATTTCTGTGTGTGTATGTGTGTGTATGTGTATGTGTATGTGTGTGTGTGTGTGTGTGTGTGTGTGTGTGTGTGTGTATGTGTGTGTGTGTGTGTGTGTGGTCTATGGTGGGTCAGAGGGACATTTCTGAAGGTCCATGAACTAAGCTGCAGCTGCTAGGCTAGGTGTACTAACAGCTATGACAGCTGGCTCAGCTGACTCGTCTTTGATCTCTCCCACTCTCTTACACACAAATACGCTGAAACTTACACACACACACACACACACACACACACACACACACACACACACACACACACACTTTCTCTCTCCACAACACGAACATACACTCAAACATTGTCCCTGAACCCAGATCTGTTAAGCCATTCCTCCTCTCTGCTTTTGAAGTGTGTGTGTGGGGGGGGTTGTGTGTTAGTGGTTAGCAGGCTGTGGGTTTGCCTCCCTCTGATAACTCCAGGGGTGTTTGTCGGGTGTGTCTTACACATGCCGGGAGGGCCTTTGTTTAGTCATTTGAATATGAGTGTTAATATTCAAGGCGTGTGGTGGCGGGGACTGGCTCTCACTGGCCAGACTGTGGACGGTGCTCTCCAGAGACCGCTCAGACATGAGCTTAAAGGGGCCATATCCCTACATCTGTCTTGAATCCCCCCCCCCTTTGAGATCCATATACGGCATTTCTGTGGGTTTATAGAACATAAACATTAATTTTTAGGTCTTTTATAGCTTTACAATGTTACATACTTTACATGCTCTCTTCCTTCAGAAACAATAAATGGATACAATTCAGTTTTCCATGATATGGAGATCCATCACCCCAGAGAACGCAGCTCCACTGCTCCCCAGCTCAGTGTTGGGGGGCTTTATACCCTCTAGATGACATTTACCATTGAGTATTTGATGTATGTATGGCTGCTCTATCTGTAATGCTTTTCTATGAAGATTATGCAAGATGCACATGGATATAGCTGAATTCACTAATTAGAAGAAGTGTCTGGAGACTTTTGGCCTTTAAAAATATGTTTATAATCTTATAATTTTTTGAAATGTACACTTACTGCTCACTTTATAGGAACATCTGTATAACCTACTCTTTCACACAATTATCTAATCAGCCTATCAAGGAGCAGCAGTGCAGTGCATTAAATCATGAAGATACAGGACAGCAGCTTCTGGTAATGTTCACATCAACCATCAGAATCCGAATTTTCAAGGTGACATGATTGTTGGAGCCAGACTTGCTGTTTTGAATATTTCCGAGCTGCGGTTCTCTTGGGCTTTTCAGCCCAACAGTCTCTAGAGTTCCCTCAGAGCGAGACAAGAGACAAGTGAGCGGAGGTTCTCCAGATAAAAACACCTTGTTGTTAAGAAAGATCAGTGGAAAATAGCCGGCCTTATTGGAGCTAAAGCTACAGTAACCCAGATAACCAGTCTGTACAACTGTGGCGAGCAGAATGCGGATGAGGTGGATGGACTGCAACAGCCAAGACCACGTCAGGTTTCACTTCTGTCAGCCAAGAACAGAAAGCTGAGGCTGCAGTGGACGCAGACTCACAGACACTGGACAGTTAAAGACTGGAGAAACCAACGAAGCCTGGTCTGATGAGTCTCGAGTTCGGCTGAGGCTCACAGTTGTCAAGGTCAGAATTTGGCACCAACAGCATGAATCCTTGAACCCGATCTGCCTTGTGTCAACAGTCCAGGCTGGTGGAGGTGGTGTAATGGTGTGGGGAGTGTTTTCTTGCCACATTTTGGGCCTGTTATTGATACCAATCAATCATGGCCTGAATGCCACAGCCTATTTAAGCATTGCTGACCATGTGCATCCCTTCCTGACCCTTCAGGTTACCCATCTCAGACCTTGGAATGTGGTGGAATGGGAGGCATATTACCCACTACCCATATGACTTGTTTTACTTGTGTTTGTCTATAGGTTAGCTTTCTGTGTGTTTGTTTGTGTGTGTGTGTGAGTGTGTGTGTGAGTGTGTGTGTGCGCCATTTTGGTTCTTTTTTCTTGTGGCATGAACTTTTCTTCCCTGGAGAAAACTCCCAGCCCATGGTGTGTGTGTGTGTGTGTGTGTGTGTGTGTGTGTGTGTGTGTTTGTTCCTGTCACCTCTGACATCACGGTCTCATCCTCCATTCCAAAACCTCAACCTCTCAGGACAACACCGCTGACCTTTGACCCCTAAAGAGTGCTGAAGTCAACTGACCGTGAAAGCTCAATCTCTCGCCCTCTAAACACACACACACACACACACATACTCTCTCACACACACACCTACACACACACACTTTTTGTCTCCTCCCTTGGCAGAGTAGCTGAAGATTTGATCTCAGCAGCTTCATCCTGATTAAATGCGGTCAGTTCGTTTGCATGTTTGAGTGACGGTCATCCTCATGAGCTGTATCCACTAAGGCCCATGCATGCGTCCATACCAGCCTGGCTTAAAGACGGCTCGCGCTGTGGTTGCTATAATTCTTTATGGAAACGAGCGGGAGTGGGGGGGGGGGGGGGGGGGGGGGGCTAGCCCGCCAGCTAATTGACGAGGAAAGTGGTCTGAGGGGAATGGAGAGGGCAACAGACGAGAGGAAGAGTGAGGGGAGGAGAGGGAGAGGTGGAGGAGTGCGCTGGCTTTAGCAGGGATGGACCGTTTGACACATGAACGGCGCCTCAGAAAACAAGCTGTCTGCGGGTTAATTACTGCCATCGTTTTGCAGTTAATAAACATGTTTCTGATCAAGCACATCAAACGCCGGCCGATTAATTTCTCCCCTCTCTGCCTGCCTCGCTCCATCTCTCTCTCTCTCTCTCTCTCTCTCTATCTCTCGGCTGCGCTGTTTTACTCAGATTTGATTTTTGAGCACATCATAGACTGTAAGGCCTAATTATAGATACATCAAAGCACAGCTAAAGGCCTGTGAGAAGGAGAGGGAGAGCAAGAGAGAGAGAGCGAGAGAGAGAGAGAGAGAGAGAGAGAGAGAGAGAGAGAGGGAGAGAAGGCAGGGAGCGCTGACTTTTCCTCCTCTTTTATTTTGCACAGGCCATCGCTGCTCCACTCCAGCCATTTCAGTATTCTAATACTCGCTGTGCTTCTCCAGCTTTTTCACCCTCTGCGTGCTATGCAAGGGGAATGTGAAGAGTCCTTTACAGCGCTCCGTACAGAGCTTTTCGTCAAAGGAGAAGTTTTTCCCTCAGTTTTCAATCGCACGTCGGCCTTCTAAAGCTTGCTTCTTGAATTTCTCACTGCATCTGTGAGGCTAATGTAGCTAACAGCTGTACCCCACCAATAAGCACTGTACAAACTACAGCTGCATGTCTGGAGCATCACACGCTCACCTCACTTCATTAAAGGTGCCATAGAATTCATATATTCAGTATTTTAATTAGTGTGTTAGTCTTCTTAAGTCTTATCTTTATCTTAATCTTTCTTACTATTCCACCTATGTTTTCCACCTGTGTTTGTTGGAGCCGCTACTCCTCCGACAGTATTCCAGAAATCGACAATATCATCAGTTCCAACTCTCTTCCATTTCATTCCCTGATCTGGCATATATGCTTGTATACAGCTTTCAGGGAAGTGCAATACAGTAAGAGTACAGTAAGAGTCCGAGCACACATTTTGTGACCAAAACATTCTCATAGATATGTGTCCGTAAACATTTCAACTTTTTTTCCTTATAGGAATGAATGTAGGAATGTTCAAAAGGTCACACTGATGGTGGAGCAATGGGCAGTTCTCTCACTGGGGCTCTTTAGTACTGTCTGTGCATGGAGGAGCTTTTGGACCCAGCATCTTTTGGGCTAAAGTTTTGGCACCCCACACTTTAGCATTGACCAAATGTAGTTTTACAAACCCATTTACCACCCTGTTATTTTGGCTCAGAATGTAACACACTGTTGTATGGTGGGATTGTGAAGAAAATGATGAGCTCTGGTGCTATTGACTGGTTACGACACTGCAACTGCTCACAGAAGCCGCATAGATAGCCTAGCCTAGCCTATCTTAGCACTAATTCATTTTTGTAATTATTCTCTGAGTCTTACCAGACAGTGTTGCTGTCCACTATGACTCCTTTATTTGCTTCTTCTTCGGATGCTGCCCAACTTCTTTATGCCATGGTGTTCCCTTGACCACTCGGGAATACCTACAGTGTCACTTTCTCCGGTCGCCTCTGTACTCTCCTAAAGTAGCCATCGTATTAAGCCACAGCAGACTTATGTCAGTATTGGGTATGTTAGTCAAGATACTTGTGTAACAGTATTAGATTTTTGGAACGTCACAGCATGTACTGAACCATCATTATTCCACTGTACCATGGTAAACACAGTGTCCCATTCTAAGGCCCCTTTAAGTTGTCAAGTAATCTCTAAGGGTGTGCGATCTGAATCAGCCAGGACTGGTTGTTTGGCTTATTTATTTTTTTATTAGTTTTATTTTTGTCATACACTTATAATGCAAACACTGAGCCAGCCGAGTACTCCTGCTCTGCATTTGAATGCTGTGCATGCACGTCAGTGCATGTGTTAGGCCTGCTTATGAGCCTACGGATCTCATACCAGTGCATTCATTTAGCCTGCAAGGCGTGAGGTTCATGGAAAATAAGCAGGGAGAATAAATGTTATTTTCTGCTATAAAAATCCATAATCATAACTAGGGTTGTCTCACAATTCCAGAGCTTTTGATACCAATGCCAAGTGTGGTCTGACTAGGCTCAATACCAATAAATAAATAAATAAAATAAATAGACCTTATCATTGTCTAAAGACCTAAAGCTAAAGCTGGTTTTCTGGACGTTGGTTAAGCTTAGTCTTGGTCAAACTGTCACCAGTGAATCACCATTGAAAGTTGTTTTAGTCCAGGGTCCGGAAGACTGGCTTTAAAAGTCCCCAAAGTGTTCGTCAACGTAACGTGTCCCTCCCCTGCCCTTGTGTCTGTCCTCCTTGGTCTTCATGGTGTTGCATTGTTCTATCATGTACATTTTTGCACATGGCTCTGTTTGTGTTTTGTCCTAGCTGTGTCTGAAAGTATGCCCTATCCACTATCCCCTACGTATGAAAATCCAGATCACTTTATAAAGCACTGTTATAGGGAGCAGAGTTCCACATGTTGTTATTTGTGTTAGAGTGCATCACATAAACGATCATCGTCAGAAAGGCTGCATGATGTCCACGTTTAGTGTGTATACTATATATACCACAATATAGCACGGTGCATTGTGGGATTGTTACTCTGCACAGAAAATTCGGCTCAATGTTTTTGGTTCCACAAATTGGCAGAACCCCAAAGTAGTACACCATGTAGTGACTAGGAAACAGTTTCGGACCAAGCTCTTGTCTCCGCCCTAGCCCCTCCCATTCTTTAGTGTTTCCACCTGTGCCTCCTTTGTAGGCCTGCCCTCTCGTTATCTTCCCAGGTGTGCTGTCATGGTTGTTTAGTTTATGGCAGATTCTCAGTCTGCATTCTTGCCTGTGCTTGGGTTTCTGTGGACTTCATCAGTTGCAGCCCATCAGTTACCATCTATTCAAAAGTTCTAGCCAAGTACAGTCCAAATATGTTTTCCTGTTCCGCCCGTGCATCAGGACGTGTAGTGTATAGTTTGCTAAGGTATAGTACGTTGTGGTAGACCAGCTGTGGTGGCATCACATACACTAGATGTCCAAATGTTTGTGGACGGCCCTTCTAATAAATGTTTTTTTTTTGCCTAGTTCCTGTACAGAAGTATTGCCATATAAAAGGACTCTGTGTAGCAGATTAACACAAATCTATTGGCACAATGCCTAATGCCATGTGTGGGCTGGAGGGGTATAAAGCCCTCCAGCATTGAGCTGTGGAGCAGTGGAACTGTGTTCTCTAGAATGATGGTAGTGCTCCATCCTATACTATAGTGATCATCCAACATCCTGACCTCACTAACGCTCTTGTCGCTGAATGCAAACAAATCCTCACAGCAGTGCTCCAAAGTCTAGTAGAAAATCTTCCTTGGACAGTAGAGACAGTTACTCCAACAAAAGCATGTTCAGCTCTTTTTAATACCCTTGATTTCATTTCAGAAGAAACAGTGAATGTGCAGGTGTCCCAATACTTTTGTCAAAATAGTATATGTAATGTTGACAAAGTGTACGTTGCAAGTAATGAGTAGTTAGAATACAGATGTTGTTTCTGATGTCTATAAAAAGGGACAGATGTACAAAATTCAGTCAGACGCCCTCAAATGCTCCTGGGACATAAACATTGTGATAATTCTCCATCATCTGTTCCCACAAAAGCGCTATGACCCCGATCAAACTCTAACTAACTGACCTCCTTCTCCAACATAGTCTCTCCACAGGAGTCTCCACCCTTTAGCCTTTTAGCCTAGCTGCTGTCTGTCTCTCTCCTCTCTCTCTCTATTTCTCTCTTTGCTGCAAAGCTCTCTCTTGTTCCTGTCTTTCATCTTCCTCCGTAGCAGTGGGGTGATGGCAGCGCCCGTCGAGGCGGAGCACAACCCTGCGTAACCTTCCCCGGCTCTGAGTGAGAAAAAAGGGCCTTGATATCGGGAAGGACAGCAGCGCCTTATATAACAACTTATATAACCATACATCTGCATCCCAGTGCACCACTGTGTGGGTTCCCATAACCCTGCCTATACAGAGAGAGCGTCAGTGTGTGTGTGTTTGATACAGCCTCGGTACAAACACACACACACACACACACACACAAATACACACAGTGAGTGTGTTTTCATGAACAAAATAATCTGAAAACCGCAAATAAATTCTACATGAGTCACTTAGTTATCATGTTTTTTCTAAATGTATGGCACATTGATGCTTTGCAGGCTGCTAATAAGACAGTGGACAGGACATGCTGGTGCTGATGTAGCTTTAAGTAGGATATAAAAAGAGAAATCTTCAGTATAGACCAGCCGGTTGACTTGCCCAGTTAGGGTAATTCTAGGCTAAGCAGTCACACATGCTTTCCAGGAGTGATATACAGACACATTTTGTCACACACAAAAAAATATTAGTGGGTTTAGAACATACAATTAGATTTTTTGCCCTTATGTCAACTTTCTATACTGCTTAAAGTAAATGACGAGCCACTTCACGGCAGTACACTCCTGTTTTTTCTCAAGCTTGCAGACAGTACCACACTTACAACGTCACCACCAAGTGGGTATAATCAACATTCCACACTCTATTCAATGAGGGAAATAAGGTCAAAGTTTGGCAGCCGAGTTTTCATTACTGCAATTTAATCGCAGAAAAAGGCCTACCATGCGGTTACAATGCCCGTCGAAGGGTTAAAGGCGCTGGATACGATTTCAATTCAGTGTGTGTCCACACAGTTTGCTAGCTCTCCAGTCTGTTTGCGTGTTGGGAAAAGAAATCTGCTGCTACTGGTGCATTGTTGTCTACATTATAAATATATTTGAAAAAAATTGTATATTTGTGGTATATTTTGACCATATCGTCCAGCCCATATCGTTTAAGGTAACACTGATGGATTTATCAAGTGTACATTTGTTACTAGTTACAGTTGAAGAATGAAGAATACCACATACTGTACATACTGTACATGCAGTATATAATAAATGATACTCTCCTGTACTGAATACAGTGATTTTTATTCAACATCTGCTGCTCTTCATCTAATTAAACCAGTCTAATCACACTGTTAGTAATGAAACCTGCAGCTGATCAGTGTTGATTAAGCACTCCTCAGTATGCTTAGAAAAGTATATTGTTATCACTATGACAAAATATATCGCAATATGATAAAATATACGGCATATGGATGCAACCTGATAACACTACCTGCATAATTCCTTGTAGAGAAAAGTAAAAGAAAATAAGAAAAATGAGACTGACTATGAGAGCGAGAGAGAGAGAGAGAGAGAGAGAGAGAGAGCGCAAGCCTCTTCCAGGCTATTCCCTTTTCCAGGGTAATCTCCATCCCCTCGGATTCTCTCTCAGTGAACCTCAGTGGTTCTGCCCTTTCATCTGACCAGTCTGCTATCATTTGAACACAAGCTGGTCTAACCAAGCAGTCCAAAGTTAACCATGTGTTTACATCCTCTGCCAGAGATCCCTGTCCTCCTCCCCTCCTGTCCCCTGGCCAAGCTGTACACCCAGTTTTGAGTTGGGGGTCTCAGCATCTCTCTTTCTAAACTTAAAAAGTTAAGAAGTTCAAGACCTTCAACATGGTTCTCGTGGCAGCTCCTCAATTTTGATTTGTAGTATTAAACAGTGTAAAGGTTTACATGAGCCAAGAGAAACATGGGAACACAAGAAGAGATGCCACAAGATGACTACACTCATCACTCAGTAAATCAACTCCGCTTCATCAAGTCGGGTGTTAATGAAAACACTGTAGACCAAAATGGAATCAGCCTAATGGCTCTAGCTGACAAACTGTACTTTGTCTAGTAATAGAGAACAGTATTATGAGGCTCTCACAGTCTTTACAGTCTTATTCTGCTTAGGTTAGCCTGCCCCCCTTCCCCCAAGACCTCTTTGCCTGAGGTCGTTTGAAACAGTTCAGTGTCTGAAACCTGACTCTGCAGTTTGAGAATGTCTTAAAATGTGTATATATATATATATATATATATATATATATATATATATATATATATATATATATATATATATATATATATATATAGGGGGTCTAGAAATGTGGTTGTTGAGCTGTGCTGGCTGAATGTGGGTGCTGCAGGTAGATTTCATGCCTGTAAAAAATAATAAATAAATAAATAATATATATATAATATATATACTTATTTATTTTTTATGTGTATATATATTTATTTATTTATTTATTTTACTGGCACGAAATCTACCTGCAGCACCCACATTCAGCCAGCACAGCTCAACAACCACATTTCTAGACCCATCTTACCCTAGGTTAGGTGCAGAAAATACTATTGTAGGGTACCATCACTCAGCATGTAGACCAATCAGCCATAAGATTAGCACCACTGACAAGTGAAGTGAAGTGAAAAACATTTGATTATATTCATCCACAGTGACATTTGTAGGGGTGGATATATTAGGTATTTAGACATTTTTAAGAGTGTGATACCGGACAGTGAACCCAGAGTGTGAAGTTGGTTTGTAGAATCATGTGATTCAGAAAGGAAGTATGTAGAAGTGCAGAAAGGCATTGACCCTGAGTGTTGCCTGAAGAGGCGAGTGTTCAGAGCATGGTGGAAAGTTTGTTCAATGACTGAGCGACAAGGACACTGAAGCAGCTTAGATATTGACAACAATAACAGGCAACAGTACTGAATGAAGCCCTGGTAACTGCAGGGCATGTTAGCTATCTCAGTCACAGTGTATGTAGTGTGTATGCACTGTTCCTATTTGTATATGCTGTGGATGTGTCAGACATGCATATATGCTTTTTTTTTTATAGGCAAGGTTTTCTTCTAGCAATGGCTTGCTGGTCTCTGCTGTACTGGTATGTGTGTGTGTGTGTGTGTGTGTGTTGGTACTGCATCCTCAGAACTCAGACACATATAGCCTGCGCAGTGTCTGCATAAGAAGCCGGCACCTCTCTCCAGGGATGGAGGCAGGAGATGCACTCGCATTTCCGTGCTGCCACGGTATGCGCCTGGAACGGATGCTATAGCACAGAGCAGAAACTTATATTCTGGCCCGCAACCAAACTAGCTGCTCCACACTTGCTGAATTATGAATGCTAGCCTCTAGCGTGAACGTATAGACTCTCATTTTGTAGAATACAGATGCTGTGCTCTTACACTTTATGCTCTTTTTAGGTTGCATCTGAATCCTGCAAGGTCTGAAACGTTGCGTCCTACATAAAAGAGGTTTCCGACTATTGGCAGGGCATCGTTCTCCAGCCTGTGGAAGCTGAGGCTGTTGACATTTAACCCTGTAATCGACTGCATTCACACTGGCTGGGAAAGGTCTGATGTTGGATATAACCGCTGTTGCATGTGTAATACGGCTTACTGCCGCCACTACTGCTGTTACTACTACCAAATCATGTTCTTTGCTTTCTGTTACGTTAGAGATGCTCCTTGCCACTGGAACAGAAACAGATGGAGCAGCAGTCGGTGATAATGTTGGATGTTGGGCCTTAAGTTGTATGCGGTCATCTTTCATTTGCACTTAAAACTGTCTTTTGTCTGCTGAGGAAGAGCAGAATTCCGAATGTCACACAGGCTTTACAATCTAATGCTGCTTAGGCTAGCCTGGTGCTTCCGTCTGATGTCTGATTAAACTTCGCTCTGCAGTCTGCGAAACAACAGTCTTTTTACAGCATCTGACTCAAACTCAGTTATATGTGGAATGTGTAAAAGTAATGTAAAGACTTTTAACACCACTACCCGGACGCTCCTCCCCAGAGCTAGGGAACCCCACTAAGGACACTTTGAGGTCCATAATGCAGTTTTTTGCTTGGGAATTGGTATCATCTCCAAAAAAGGCTGTCATCACCCGGCATGTTAAAAAGTTATTTTGGAATTCTAGTGTCTTGTTTTTTGTGAAATAGATCAGTAAATGAATGCTGGGTTTTCAAAGGCACATGAGTTTCGCTTAACTTGGTAGATCATCGTCCATCACGCAAGTGATCCGGCAAGTACCGGTTTGTGCTTTCTCCAATTCCAAACTTCAGTCAGTGCCCCCTCATTCCCTGTGAGTCGGAAAGTGGAGTTTGTGTTTTGTTACAGGTTCTAATCTTATGCTGCAGGTAATTAATAACTTACTAAAGCTGATCATTTTAATAATCTAAACCCTATGGTTAAGCATATCTTGTGGAGTCCCACAGGGTTCTATTTTAGGGCCTATGAAACTGAGGTTATTTCTGACAGAAAATGCTGTTATAAGAGTACAAAACTGAAGTGTAGACTTACACACCTAGAGTCTAACAATAAGAATAGATGGTCAGAGCAAGGTCACTTTAACAACTAATAAAAAAAAGGAACTCTATACACGTTTGTCCATTTACTGTATAGAAAGAGATGGTATTAATGTTATGGCTGATCAGTATACATGACCATCGGTGTAATGTCTAGAGAAGGCATGGGTTAATGCAGAAAGCATTATTAATGCAGAATTGATGTGTTTAAACTCACACTCAAACCTCAAAGTGTTTAGAGGTGTTTGAGGAGAGTCACATAGGCCACATGTTTACACATGGCATTAAATCACGTCCCGTATCTGGATGCCGTACACAGATTTGGAATGTATTTGGATCGAGCTGTCCTGACATCCTGTGATATCACACCACTTTCTCTCATTAAAGTTATTTTTAGGCATCTGAATATGTATTCGGGCGTAGGCTTACGAACAGGAAAGCTGAAATGCCATTTGCCGCCTGTGAAGGATGGTACACGGTTCTCCCCTCACAGCTGTCTGCCATTATAACCCATATTCTTCTCTTCCGACTGTGACTCAGTTCTGGCGGCTAAGCAAACATACATAACTCACTGTGTTTTCTTTCTGTGGTCCTCCATTCTGGAGACACTTCCAAAGTCACAGTTCTTCACAGCAGTGGTGATGGGAACCCGATATCCAGAAATCCAAAATGTCTTTTTTGTTCTTTTTTTATGCAAATGATGATGTGTTTTTATTAGTGCTGTCAGCGTTAGCGTGATTACACGATTAATAAAAAATAATTTAAAAAAGTTAATTAAAAAAAATATATATATATATATATATATATATAAAACCCAACATCCTCCTGTAGTTCTGTCTCTTGACGTATGAGCGGCTTTATTAAGCGATGTAAACACAGCGTCGCTACTGTTGAGCTCAAAGGGCAGATTACACTTTATTTATGCTGAAATATGGATTAAATCTCATAACTAACTCTCATGCTTGTACTCCTCCCTCATCTCTCTCTTTCTCTCTCTCTCACACACACACACAGCTGCTCCTCTCTTAGCTCTTAGCTTAATCCAGCCCGGTGTCCCCCTGATCATCCATTTATCTCGTTGAAGCATTTTCTCTATTAAAGCTTCTGTGTCCGAGCTCCGTCGCGTTCAAGGCTAAAGTTCTGAAAAGTGCACTGAGATATGATTAGAAAACATAAAGGGATTCATCTAGCCAGTTTATTAGGCACATTTATTTGTTTTCCCGCCCACAAATTCAAGGATGTGCTAGCTAGCATTTTAAATTGTGATTTTTAATCATAGAATATTGTTAATTAACTTGATATGCTTTTTATTGATTAACACCATTCGTTTTTATACTGTTTTGATTTAAAAAAAAAAAAAGAAATATTGCCAGTATAATATCTTAGGCCTAGTCTATATCGCTGCTGTCCAATGAAAAACATATCTCCATTCTCCAGTTTTCTCCATGGTTTGAACCCTGTAGCTGCTTCTGTGCACTGTGTAAATAATTCTGGATGAATGGACCAGTAGAAATGCTCTAAATCACTTAGAATAAACTCTTATTTTACATTACATACCTTCCATTTAGAATTCAGACCATTTGTGCCTTCTCCTGTAAAGTCATCATTTTGGAGATGCATGTTTTTCATTGGTCAGTGACGATATACTGAATTGCAGGTGTCATATGAAAACAGTCGTAAGTCCTGTGTGTTTACCCCACTACTCCCTCAGCCTGGACTAACAGCTTTATTTTGAAACCTGTGTTTGATGAAGCACTCTTGGTCCCACACAGGTTGTTTGCTACCTTCAGCTGGCCGGAAGAGCTCTAAAACTGTCCTCGATGTACAGCAAGAGAACTCCATCTGTGTTTCGCATAGACCTAGTCCACTGTGTGTGGGTGTGTGTCTGTTTGTGTGTGTCCTTGTAGGACTACATGTGCAGTAGACTGAAGCGCTGGTTGTCTCCGCACTAGGACGTGCACTCTGCCATTGAAGCAGTCAGCCTGAGAGCGGGATTGGATTTCAATTGATTTGCATGTTTGAGACCTCTATTCTGGAGGTCCGCTACAGTAACAGACCAAGGCCTTCGGTGGTGGTGTGTACCTTCTTCTGTTTGGCCCCTTGATCATGTACAGACTGAGCTTCAGAGCCCTGTTTCAGGGCCTCTACCTTTGTGAGTGATTGCGAGTGAGACAAATGACATAGTCAGAAATTACTCATTTCGTCGCCTGAAAGGGGGCCCTGACAGTCGGCCATTGTAGAAGATTTCCCCTCAGTTGATTGCTTTTATTTATTTCCCGCTCGTCGCCATTGTTTCCTCTCTTTTCATGTTTGTGCTTTTTGTTTGTTTGTTTGTTTGCTTGCTATTTATTTATTAATTTATTTGATTTATGAAGGGGCTCTTCAAGCCCAATTCTTCCTTCCTGGACCTCTGCTGAGAAGGATCCACGAGAGAGAAAGAGACAGGGAGAGAGAGAGAGAGAGAGAACTGAGAGCTTGTCAGCAGCAGCCTTTATTTATATAATTCCGGCATCGTTTTTTGTCATTAATTTTTGTTTGTTTCTGAGAGACGGCGGGCAATCGAGAGCAGGCAGCTTGTTGTCGGAGAATGGAGGGCTGTCCACGCGAGCTTTTTAATTGATTTCAATTTGCCGTCAAGGTGCATTACGCTAGAGAAATGTCTAGACAGATTCTAACAACACACAAACGAGGGAGGGGGGGGCATATAGAGGGTAATTAGCTTTCTGTCTGGCTGTGTGTGTGTGTGTGTATGTCTGTGTGTATGTGTGTGTGTATATATATATATATATACAGCAGTGTAACTCAAACGAAACCCAGCATACTGTAGTTATGTTTGCACCAGTGTGTTGCAATTAGACATCATTTCCCCTTATATTTTGCCCTGATTGGCTGTGAATTTAAAGTTGCAGCTTGTTGCTGGTGTGGCTCTGCTGCGGATTGTTTGCCTGTGCATTTGAAGGTAAATTGATTGTTGGGGAAGATTGAGACAATAACAGTTCCTCAAATATACAAATACAATATATGGACAAAAGTATTGGGACACCTGCTCATGCATTGTTTCTTCTGAATTTAATTGATGTGTGTGTGTGTGTTCGTGTGCATTTGCACATTTGTGTCAGCAGTGGGTGCACCTTAAAGTAGCTGAATGTGTTTATTAAAAGGGGTGTCCACAAACATTTGGACAGTGTTTGTGTGATATAAAAAGAATCGAACTTTTACCATTCTAACGACCTCTCTCTCTCTCAGATGCACACACACTCTCATCATTCATTCTCTCTCTCTCTCTCTCTCTCTCTCTCTCTCTCTCTCTGTCTGTCTGTCTGTCGCTCTCTGTCTCTCGTCGTTCTGCTATATTTTCATTAAATTTTTCCCCTTTCCCCTCTTGCGCTCTCACTTTCTCTTTTCTTTCACTCTATTTCAGTCCACATCTCTCTCTCTCTCTCTCTCTTTCTCATTATATATATATATATATATATATATATATATATATATATATATATATATATTTCTTTTTCTTTGTGCACTCACTTTCTCTCCCTTTCTTTTCTCACTCTAACTTTTACTCCATGTCTCACACAATTGTAATTATTTTTTTGTCGCTCTCTGTCTTAGTTCCCTCGCTTCCTCTCACTTTCTCGTGTCACTCTCGCTTTCACTGTTTCTGTCTGAATGTCTCTCTCTCTGTTTTGCACTTTTTTCTCTCTTCTGTCCCAATTTTGCCCTTCTTTCCTTTTTCACCATGTATCTCGCCACTTTTTCCTTTCTTTGTCTCTCTCTCTCTCTCTCTCTCTCTCGCTCTCTCTCTCTCTCTCCATTATATTTTGTCTCCCTCTTTCATTCCTTTTTTCTTCATATGCTCTCACTTTCTTTTACTTTCTCTCTCTCTCTCTCTCTCTCTCTCTCTCTCTCAGAGTTAATTAGCTGTTGCTTGTTAACAGGCTGAGAGAGTTTAGTGTATAAACAGGGCTGAGAGGATGAATGCTCTCTGAAACGAGTGCGCAGATAAGAGAAATCACACCGCTCCTCACTTTCTATAAATAAACTATCAGCAAACGGCTGTTTGGAGTGGCCTATCTTCTCTTTGGTGATAAGGCACGCTCAAAGAATGCGCGTGTGCACGATTGTGTAAGTGTGTGTGTGTGTTTGTGTTCGTGCATGCGGCTGTGTTCCCAATACACATTAAAGCGAGTGGAGACTTTGATTTGACATGTGTCTGAGATGTGTGTTTGTGGCTTTGGAGTGTGTGTGTGTGTGTGTGTGTGTGTGTGTGTGTGTGTGTGTGCATGCTGACATAGACAAGTTTGTTATGCCTGCTTATTGTCTGTCATGTCCTGTGCAGTTCATATGGCTGCAGATCATTTGCATGTGAATGCATATCAGTATACATCTGCTTTATAGAATATGCATCAGGCCTCTATTCAGCGTTGATGTGCGCTGACGTTTCCCTCTAATAGAACCCGAAACTGCTGCTGTTTTTGGAGAAGCCCTCTGCTTATGGGAGATTATACTGAGTTATTGTGTCTTCGGCTGTAAGGCCTATATTACCGCTGATAATGTTTGGCTGATTAACTTCAAACTGGAGCTGTTACTGTTGTCTTTCTAACGTATTTAAATATCTGGACATTTAATCTTCATTTGAACAATATTGAGAGATAAGCACATAAATCTGAAAAAGTGTCAAAACCAGCATTAATTAATTAATCCAAATTTATAATACATTACAATTCATTCACGTAATTAATACAAAGGCAAGTTTCTTGTTAGGACATACAAGACACCCATAGTTCATACACCGACACCCAAATAGCTGGTATATCCCCCTCTGACCGAAATAAGTTGAGTTAGACGTTTCCAAAACATCTACTAGAGTTCTTTCAGCTGGGTGATGTCTGAGAGGTTTCTGGCCTGCTGAGCCCGTTTTAAACTACCCCACAGCTTCCCAATAGGATTCAGGAAAAGATCCAGGCTTGGCCATTCCAGATCGACCCTTTTCTATCTTTCGAGCCTTCATTGGTGGATTTACTGGAATATTTTGGGTCATTGTCATGTTGCATGCTCCACCTCAGCTTCAGAAACCTTCAGCTTCATGTTTTCCATTAAGCACCCTATAATACAATGAAGACTTTGTAGTAGATTCCGTGACGGAGAGCTTTCCAGGCCCTGCCGCAGCATTTCCACCTCCATGCTTCACAGTTGATATTAAGTTCCTGAGCTTAAAGGCTGTTTGCTGTTTGTTTTGGGACATGCTCTTGAGTAATCAAATAATAGGAACCTCCGGGTCTACACTAGTCGGGCAGTAATCAGGTTTCTGCTTTACAACCAGACAATAATCCTACATAAGGAGACGTGCCCTAAATGAGAATGACGTTGTGTAAAATCTCAACTTCACACCGCAGCTTTTTTTTTATATATATATATATATATATATATATATATATATATATATATATATATAAAATTACAACCAAATTACATCGGAGTACCGATTCGATGCCAAATTTCGGTTCCATGATGACACACGGTCTGGGCAGTGGCGAGCCGGTTAGTGTCACGTGGTAAAATTTTGTGAATCTTGACTCAGACAGCCATCTCTACGATGTTTGTAACTCGGAATGCAGAGCACACACCTGATCAAACACCTGGTCAATCACAAGATTTTAAGTGTACCTTATTTTCTGGCGCTACGTCCCCCACAACAGCTGCCGCTAACATTAACAGCATGCTTGGCAGCCAATACCGAAGAAGTTAAACCATCCATGTTAGGCAAAAATTAAGTGAGGAATTGACGACTTTGTCTTCCAGTAAGTATCTCCAAGTAATCCTGTTTAAAAAAGACACACATATGTGCTCCTTTAAAACACATGTGTTATTCTGCTCTCTCCTTAGCTTAGTCTTCACTTTCAGCTGGGGCTGTCGTTTCGTACTTCTGCGTTAGTGCTGGCCGGTATAACAGTTCATTAGGTATCGTGTGTAACATTTGTCCTACGGCCTTATATTCAGTAGTAGGGTTATGCAACAAAAAAGTGCAGAACGGACTGTAGTGCTGCGGATTCCAGACGCATCAAAAAACAGCACACTTAGCACGCTCCCCTAAGGACCTCAGGCAGTTTTCGCTTCCGCCTGATTTAAAGTAAACCCACGCTCACTGCTGCTGGCTAACTTGCGATTATGGAGGACACACACACACATAGGTAGCAAATACTTTATGATCCCGCTACACTAAGGTAGAAAACGTAAATGTGCTCTGGGGTGTAACAGCACTTAAACACACTAAACTGTCCTCGCTGCTACGACCCCTAGACTTTAGGAAGGATATCACATGTGCTTCCTCACACATAACAGCGTGCTCACACTTCGCCCTGGTGAAACAGGTTGGAGGTTGTAGGGATGGATTTGGAAGGAAATCAGTACTGCTGACCAAATTTCAAGTACAGGTACTGGTATTGGTTCAAATGTAAACTGCAAACGACTACTTTTCTATCAATATATTCATTCTATTATCTATAATTATATTATATATTATTATAATATCATTAAATATATATAAAGATTAACTGAGCATTTAAAAACCATGTGACCCAAACTGTAAATGAAGGTTTACATATTAACCCATTACTGTAGGTTTCAACTAGAACTTCAGCATAATAGTCAGACGTGCTGTGGGGTGTTTGTGTGTGTGTGTGTGTGTGTGTGTGTGTGTGTGTGGGTGGGTGGTTGTGTGTGTGGGTGGGTGGGGGTTGTGTTGGATCTAGTGTATTTATGTCATTCCCTACGCAAAGAATGTGATGTCTGGGGAAAAGGGGATCTCTTTGTAACTTCACCTTCACCCAGTTATCTGTGCAAGCCTAAAATTCCTTTACTTATAAACACTGGGCTCTGTGCCCTTTCTTCCTCGTCTGTGCTGTGCAGGAAAGAGCAGCTTCTTGTGTTTGAACAGCTCTTCCAGCAGAGTATGCAGTCGACAGTGTCGGTGAGGCAAGACGTATGCATATCCAGCAATGCGGACAGTTCTTTTTGTTTTGGGACTTTTTACTTGCAAACGACTGACCCCATGGAGCAGTTTCGTAGTGGTAACGAGGAAACAAGTGCTGTCAGTTGAACTCAGAGTGTTTTAGAGACCGGAAAAACGCAAGTCATGAAAATAGAAACTTTTAAGTAATGGTTAAAAGATGCATCGGCTTAAAATCTTGATATCAACAAATTTTCTGTGTCAGCGTCATCGACTACGACGACTAATCGCAGCAGCCCTACACTTATTGCTCCAGAAGTCCTCAGTCATGCTCCGTTTTTTTTTCCCTTCTTACTCACATCTAATGAATCCAATGAAGATCTTTTTTTGACTTAATTTTGCTGGTAGATGATGTACTTTGATACCAGTTGAGCTGAGAGTTACCTGTGGGTCTCGTGATGTCATTTCTGGACCAGTGCAGACCTCTATGTATCTCGCAGTCTGTTCTTGGGCTGAACTTTGAACTTTGAAAATTCAAAAACTCCAAACAACAACAAAAAAAATAATAATAAAAAAATGAATGGACATTTTCTGTTTCCGTAAAACAAGAATTCTACTTTCCGCGAATCATAACATCATTATAAACTAACTGCTCCTACTGACAAACATGGTTGTGGTGCAGATTGGAAGTTAATGAGGCTGCAGGTGTGTGTGTGTGTGTGTGTGTCTGTGTGTGTGTGTGTATAAGTGTTGCGTGTGTATAATTGCTAAGTGTGTCCAGTGGACTCTACGTCACGTGGTATATTACTAAGTGTAGGCCGAAAATACTCTCTTTCACACACCCTTTCACCCTCCTCAACGAGCCAACGTTTCCATGACAACGTAATTGAAAATCATTACGTCTCAAACAAGTATTGTTTCTTCTCCTTTCAGTGCTCTCTCTCTCTATCTCTCTCTATCTCTCTCACTCTCTCTCACTCTCTCTCTCTCTCTCCCCTTGAATGACAAAAACATCATGTTCTTATCCACAACTATCGCCTTCTCCTCTCTCCTCTCTCCCTCTTTCTCTCTTTCCCTTCCTCTCGCGCTAGTTTAAGAGTTCACGGCGAGTCTTATGGGATTCATCATTGCATATTTACGGGGCTGCAGTCTGATATAGCTGTAAGGTTTTTCTGCCGGAGCTCCATTGATCTAATGCGAACGTTGGCTCCCGAGGTTACCGGACGTGCTCCCATTTCCATAAGGGCCCTGGGCAAGGTTTCTCTCCAGCATTGATTGGCCCTGTCCTAGGGAGCCTCGCCTTGCCTTCCTTCATTGATCACTTTGTTTTTCCCCGAGACAGTGTTACGCCAAGTTCATCTCAAACACCCCCCTCCCCCTCCCCTCTTCCTCTACACCCTACCCCACCCCAACCTGCAATGTGAAGTGAGAGTGAAGCATGGAGAGAGAGAGAGAGAGAGAGAGAGAGAGAAAGAGGGGGAGAGAGAGAGAGAGAGAGAAAGGAAAGGAAGGAAGGCCAGCAGAGCAGCAGAGTGAAAACTTTGGCGCCAATATCTTAATAGCGTTTCCTGTTCTTCTGCAGTACAGAGCTCGTGTGTATGAGTGTGTGTATGAGTAGATACCTATGCTGCAGGACTCGACTGATACAAACATACTGCTTTTCTCTTTTGAAGGAGCTTAAAAGTTAAATTCAACTAGCTGATAACACAGGCCAAGCCATATAGTCAACAATAGGATTGAACCAGTGCATCAAAGCATCTTCCACCTTATTCTGCCCCGCCCACTTTCTGGAGTCTGGAGTCTGGAGTCTTCCGTACTCTTAGAATTTCCGATCATTTCACATCACATAATTTATGATCATACTGCACTCAAAGTGAAGGTAGTCTGGAGTAGGCGCCTGCTGTGGACACAGATCATAAAGAGGCTAGCTGTGCTAACCCAACTTTCTAGCAGGCTGTTTAATGTTATTTACAGCAGAGCTAACTAGCTTTCCAACACCACACAAAAAGATCAGTGTTGTGGGGCACTATCTTCTAAGAAGATCTACCCAAACATCCATATGTCCTCATCCATCCATACAGCTAATATAGCTAGCTAAAAGCCTCACAAGCACCTCCCAATGCAGCTGCTTCCTCGGAGCCAAGCCATAAAGACTCCTTATACACCATTTGTGACATTTTTGTGATACTGATGGTACCTTTAACCCATCCCACACTTGCCTGGAGCGGTAAGCAGCCATTGCTGCTTGTGGTAGCTTGCCAAGCCCGGGTATCGAACCCACAACCCTGTCATCAATAGCCCATAGCTCTAACCACCAAGCTACCACTGCCCTTACTGAGCCATCACTGTTGGTTTCCCCTCAACTAAATGGTAAGAGCAGATGTATGGACGTTTGGGTGGATTTTTTAAACTTGATGTTTTTGACTACTGACGCAGGTCCTCTTCTGTGTCCGGTGGTTGATATAAGTTTTATGGTGCTTCACAGCACTCAGTGGCTACTTCCCTCGCTGTTGTTTAATGGACAATAAGGTGAAAATAAGTTAATTATGATATGTTGTATATAAGTCATTGTGTGTGATGTGAGGTCATTCTCATGCATATAAGGTAAGGTTTGTATATACCAGTCAGCCATTACCACATTACCATTAGCCATTACCAACATTACCACCACCTGCCTACTATTGAGTAGGTCCCCCTTGCGCCACCACAACAGATCCAGATCATCTGAGGCATGGACTCTGATGGCGTCCTGTGGTGTCTGACCCAAAGACTAACATTAGCAGCAGATTCTTTTAATCCAAAAAGTCTCTATAAAGTCTATAAAGTTGAGAGGTAGGGCCTTCCTGGATTACCCATGACCCTGTCGCCAGTTCATCGATTGTTCTTTCTTGGAGCACTTTTGTTAGATGATAACCACTGCATACCAGAAAAACCCCACAAGACCTGCTTGATTTTGGAGATGTTCTGACCCAGTCATCATGTCAAAGTGGCTCAGATTCTTATGGTTGACCTTTTTTCTGGCTTTCAACACAACACCTTCAGAACTGACTGAACTGACCTGCTGCCTAATATGTCCACCTCATGACAGATACCGCTGTAGATGGAGATGATCAATGTTTTTCACTGGTCAGTGATGCTAATATTATGGCTCCAATGTCAATGGGATTATTGACATTAGCGTTTCTGTGAAGACAGTTACGAGAGTATGAGGCCATAATAGCTCTCCAGATCTCTTCTCAGTAAAGATGTGGCTAAAACATGTGGATCCTTAATCCCCTAGAAAGCCTAGAGCCCACCGGCGGGCCGAAAGTGAACAGCCCTACCAGTTTGCATAGAAGTCCCTGAAGTTACTGAATAAAGCCACTAGCCAGGTCTCCCCCATCGCACAGTGCTACAAGCCTGGCAGGGTGAAGGCCTGCTGCTATTGCCATTGGACAGTTCAACACGCTTGGAGGAGAACGGTAGCATCACAGTTAATTAGATGAAGGGTCAGCCTGCCTTCACAGAGGGAGGCTAATTATGCTGTCTCTGACTTATTATCTGACCTCTTTCTCTCTCTCTCTCTCTCTCTCTCTCTCTCTCTCTCACTTACACACACAGACACACACACACACACACTAGCAAAGCTTGCACCTGATTCATAGTTATTTGTTTGTTGTCACTGTAGATCTGATCATTCTATTGAAGCATTGCAGTTTTCCCTTTTCTCACCTTGTCTACACCACACACACACACCCACGCGCCCACACACACACACAGTCCTCCCCTGTTGTCAGTGAAAGGGCTTTCGGCCATTCTGAGCCCGACTGGACTGGCAGTCTGCAGATGTCTTAAACTCTACCAGACATCCCTTGTTTGTGTGTGTGTGTGTGTGTGTGTGTGTCTGCATGATGTGTGTGTTGTGTGAGCTCGTAGAGTGGAGTGTGTTAACCTCGTAGTGGTTTCCTTTCTGCGAAATGTGGTGGATATGGAGGAATGGAGGGATGCCTCTGACCCCCAGCACAGAAGTAGTAGCAGTCCTCTCTCGCGTTCTCCCTCCCTCTCTTGTGCATTTTCTCTCTTTCTCTTGCTCGCTGCTCACTCTCTCACTCCCACTGAGCCTAGGGCATGGGGTCTGCCGTTTCAGCTACAGGAGGAGATCCTCCATCTCTCTCTCTCTCCTTCTCTCTCAGCCTGTCTATAGCTCTCTCTCCCACTCCTTTGTTTGATGCTCTTCGTCTGCTCTTTGTCTTCTCTCCACAATCTACAGCCTCAAAGCTGTACTCAGTCACACCGTCCATCTGACTCCCTGTCCGTCCGTCTGTTCGTTCGAATTAGAAACTACACTTGAACTACACGTGCGTGTACTGACTAATTTGTCTTGGTGGAATAAGTGGAAGTGTAATACAGTAAATGCAAATAAGCATAATATTAGTGCAAATATATACAGGCACATCCCAGAATATATATCCACGGTATATGGACTCCCATTTGTCCATCCGTCCATCCGTGCATCCATCCATCCGTCTGTCCATTAATGCGTCTATCCTTCCAAACATCCATACATCTATCCATCCATGAATTCATTCATCCATCCATTAATCTATACATCTATCCATCCATTTTTCTATTCATCCATCCATTCATCAAATACATCCATTAATCCCTCTGTCCATTAATGCATCCATCCTTCGACATATCCATACGTCCATCCTTTAGTCCATCCATCCATCTGTACATGGATCATCCATCCGTCTATCCATCCATTCGTCCATCCATGCATCTCTTTGTTTATCTATCCATCCATTCATTCCTCTATCCAACCATCCTTCTATCCGTCTGTCTATTAATGAGTTTGTCCTTCCGTCCAACCATCCATATGTCCATTCTTCAGTTCATCCATTCGTCTGTCCATTAATGCGTCCATCCTTTCAAACATCCATACGTACATCCATACGTCCATCCATTAGTCTTTCCATCCATCTGTACATGGATCATCTATCCATCCATCCATCCATCCGTTCATCCATCCTTCCATCCGTGCATGTTTGTTCATCTCTCTATCCATCCATCCATCTATCCCTCCATCAAATCCATCCATCCATCCGTCTGTCCGTTAATGTGTCCGTCCTTCCGTCTAACCATCCATACGCCCATCCTATAGTTCATCCATCCATCTGTACATGGATCATCCATCCATCCGTCCATCCATCCGTTCATCCATGCATCTGTTTGTTCATCTCTCTATCCATCCATCCATCCATCTCTCCATCAAATCCATCCATCCATCCGTCTGTCCGTTAATGTGTCCGTCCTTCCGTCTAACCATCCATACGCCCATCCTATAGTTCATCCATCCATCTGTACATGGATCATCCATCCATCCGTCCATCCATCCGTTCATCCATGCATCTGTTTGTTCATCTCTCTATCCATCCATCCATCCATCTCTCCATCAAATCCATCCATCCATCCGTCTGTCCGTTAATGTGTCCGTCCTTCCGTCTAACCATCCATACGCCCATCCTATAGTTCATCCATCCATCTGTACATGGATCATCCATCCATCCGTCCATCCATCCGTTCATCCATGCATCTGTTTGTTCATCTCTCTATCCATCCATCCATCCATCTCTCCATCAAATCCATCCATCCATCCGTCTGTCCATTAATGTGTCTGTCCTTCCGTCCAACCATCCATATGTCCATCCTTTAGTCCATCAATCTATCTGTCCATAAAACACCCATCCATCCATCCATCTTTCCATCCATCCATCCATCTATCCCTCCATCAAATCCACCCATCCATCTATCCGTCTGTCCATTAATGCGTCCATCTTTCCGTCCAATCATACATATGTCCATCCTTCAGTCCATCCATCTATCTGTCCATGGAACACCCATCCATCTATCCATCCATCTGTCCATCCACCCATCTATCCTTCCATCAAATCCATCCATCCATCTATCCGTCTGTTCATTAATACGTCCATCCTTCCGTCCAACCATACATATGTCCATCCTTCAGTCCATCCATCTATCGGTCCATGGAACACCCATCCATCTATCCGTCTGTCCATCCATCTACATGGAACAACCATCTATCCATGAATTTGTCTTTCATCCATCCATCCATCCATCTATCTGTCAAAATGAGGTGATAGTGATTCTATTCACCTTAAAATAGATCTGCATCTGCGTAATGCAGTGACCATTTTAATCTTTATATTATGTGAAAGTTTTCAGCCTTCATTTACAAAAACCTTAACGTTCAGTCAAATACACACAATATGTGAGTTTCAGCTCTCCATCTATTCACTCAGCCATTCATTTATTCCACTAACCCCAGTCTCAGGTCCGGTCTTTTACTGCTGCTTCCCTATTGTTTATGTAGCCCTGCGTAACGAGTAGTCTGTGCTTCTTAGAAAGCTTTTCTGGAGCTCTGATGTTGAAGCAAACAAGCTCTGTAATAGAGCTTTCAGAGCTGGAGATGTCATTGCTTTCTGGAGGAACTCTCAGCACTGTGGCGTTAGTATTCCAGCAGAGCTTGGAGAGGAGTGTGTGTGCGCGAAATGCCGCATTCCTGGAAGGACACGGCCTACGGAACTCTAGGAAACGAGAAGCGCCTGGAAGAGAGGGAGGGGTCACCTTCATGTTTTACAAATGTCACTGAACTCTGCAACTTTGGAGGACATCGGATCTCTTTCTCTCTCTCTCTCTCTTTCTCACTCTCGCACACATGTTTTTTTTCTTTTTCCTCTCTCCCCTTGGCTCCCTCTTCCCTCGTTCTCTTTGTTCGCTCTGTTCCATTCGCCATTCTTCCCTTCCTCCACCGCCTGCGTTTTAAAACTTGATTGAATGTCGGAGAGTTTTATGGCTCTTTCTCCAGAATGTGTTCAACCATTCGAAGCTCTCCCTCTCTCTCTCTCTCTCTCTCTCTGGTTCGCTGGCTAGCTCTCTCTGTCTCTGTGGTACTATACTGATGAGTTATAATATGTACGCACACTCGGTCCCCATGTTGCAACTGTGTATGTGTGTGTGTGTATGTGTGTGCATCTGTCATTTCAGGGACGAGAGAATACCTTGTCCTCTTTTTCTTTTTTCTCTTTTTTATCACTGTTTCTCTCCGGGTGAGTCAGCAGGCTTCCTCGAGTGGAGTCGCAGAGCAGAGCGGTCCCCTTGCCCGGTCCTTTACGAGGCCGTTTTTTAAAACTCTGTGTTTTAGTTATGTACCTGCGGTAAAGCATATTTAATTTTTAAGCCCAGGAAGCCAACACTGAAAAGAGATGAACTGTTTTATGTGCCATTTTAAGGTTTTATGTGCTGTGAATTACGGCGCACCCAGTGAAATATTGGTCAGGGAGGAGAGAGAGGGAGGGAGGGAGGGTTGGAGGACGAGAGAGAGAGCGAGAGAAGGGAATGGTGAGTGAGGAGAACAAGAAAGGCTGGGCGTCTGTGGCTCGCAGTGTTGAGTGTCTCTGTGTCACTGCGGGATACGTGCGGTGTGAGGTCGTGCTCCACTGCGGGTCTCTTAGGGGGCACACTGACCAGGATAAAAAAACACACACACACACACACACACACACACACACACACACATATGCACACTCAAACACAAAGGTGTGGGAGAGGGCGTCGAGGATGAAGAAGATGCAGATCACACTGACCTGACCCTGGATAATTTGTGTTTTTTTGTCTGTATACATCTATCTGTGTGTGTGTGTGTGTGTGTGTGTGTGTGTGTGTGTGTGTGTGTGTCTGTGTGTGTGTGGGAGAGAGAGAGAGAGAGAGAGAGAGAGATTAGACTCACAGCAGAGATAGCATGTTGTCTTAATTCAACACATTTTGTCAATGTAGCGAAAATAAGAGTGATATTTTATAAAAATCTGTTCTGCATGAGCTAGTATATCAGCCACGAGCTTTAGGTTTAGCCTGTGTGCTGGGAATACTCCGCAGTCCCTTCCATTATGTTTATGTTGCATTGCTGCACTTCCTGGAGACTAATGTAACTAACAAATGAATCCTTTAAACCTTAAGGCTTGTATGTGGGCCCGCACATCAGTTCCTCACCCTCAGACATCGCAAAGCAGGTTCTTCAGTGGTCCGTTAGTGAGGGCAGTGGTTCTGTGTGAAGCTGAAAGAAGCAGTTTTTCACATTGATGGAAAAACCTTGGGATGGTTCTCTATAGCACTCAAAAGGGTTCCATTATCTTTATGAAATATTATTAATGAATAATCTGTAGTTATTTAATAGTTTGTAGTTACTTTGGGAGTAATTTGGGGTTACTCAATTATTAGTAGCTACTAAATAATTGTTAGTTACTAAGTAATTGATACTATTTGAAGTAATTTGTAGTTATTGAGTAATTGAGTGATTGATAGGTACTGATTAGTTAGTAGTTACTAACCAATAGATGGTTACAAAGTAATTGATGGTTACCTGATATTTTTCTGGTTACTGAATAATTGGTAGTTACTAAGTAAATAGTATTTACTAAGTAAATGGTAGTTACTAAATAATTGGTAGTTACTAAATAATTGGTTGTTACTAAGTAAATGGTAGTTACTAAGCAAATGGTAGTTACTGAATAATTGGCATTTACTATGAAAATGGTATTTGCTTAGTAAATTGTAGTTACTAAGTAATTGGTACTCAGTGATTGGAAGTTACTGAATAATTAATAATTACTTAATAATTTGTAGTTATTGAATGATTGGTAGTTATTTGTAATTTTGGCTCCATAAGGAGGCATTTTTGTAAGAGATTTGAGTGTGAAGACCTTTTTACATGGGTAAAGGACATTTACACCGTTAAAAGGTTATTCTCATGTCTTACCTGCTTCTTTATAGAACCAAAACTGTTTTTTTCTATGGCGTTGCACAAATAACCATTTGTAGCACCTTTATTTTTAAGTGTATCTCAGGCATAATTCAACTTATTCGTAACCATTTAATGCTTTCATTTTACCTGATGTTGCTTTTAGTAGCATTAATCTCTTTGGGTGTCTGGTTCCACACCACTGTGAACATTTTTTGCTCTGTACGTTTCTGTAGAACTTACAGTAGTACATTTCTCATTGAGCCACTGTGAAATACTCCTTTAAGAGCAGAAATGTTGAAAACTGGTAGAAAATGACTATATAGAATAAGAGCATGTCATATAGTGTCCAAAACCTCCTCCACTCCACAGTCTATTAGAGATTGTCTAACAGAGTGACCGCAAACTTTACACACATTCAGCTCGAACTGACTGTGTTTGGGGTTTGTTTATCTGGAGTCATGATTTGACTGACCACGACGCTGGTCAGAGTGCTGTGAGATGCTGTGAGGTGCCGTTAGTCATTCAAGGCCGCTCTCTGAGTGTACGCTCCTTGTGTACGTCTCCTATCCTTCTAATAGACGCCTTCACACTGCACGATTCCACTGGTCTGCCTGACATCCACTTTCATGCATGGCCTGTTATCATGAACACTCTCCCTCTCTTTTCCTCTCTCTGCTCTCTGCTCTACGCTCTCCCTAGAACATTAAAAACATCTTGGTGATGTCAGAATACTTCTAATATCCCCCCCCCACCACACACACACACCCATCCCCCCCTCCTCACAACCTCTTACCCTACTCTCCCCCCTTTTTTCTCTTTTTTTGCCCTCCTCCCTTGCTCTCCTGCCAGCCCTGCCTCTTCAGGCTGTTCATATGTGATGCCACCTCCCTAGTGACTCAACCCCTCTCTCTCTCCCTCTCTCTCTCTATCTCTCTCCCTCTCTCTCCCTGTCTGTGTGTTGTGGGAGAGGTGTTCTTGATTGGACTCATTTCTCATTGATGAAAACACTAGGGGGCACTGCCTATCCTTTGTTACGGCTTTTGCATAGAAAACATGGTCGAAATGTGGCGGTGGGTGAAGAGAGAGAGAAAGAGAGAGGGGTGGGGGGGTCTCTGGGCTTATTTCACTTATTTGTCTAATTTATGATCATGATAGGACTGGACAGTTCATTGCTATCTCTTAGTCTCTCTCTTTCTCTCTCTCATTTTCTCGCAGACTTCTGCTGCTCCAGGTTGCCTGGCATTACTCGTCTTAACATTGCGCACTGTTTGCTTGTGTAAATGATCCTTTCCTCACCTTTAAAGTCCAGCTCTCCGCCTTCTTCCCATTCCCTCTCAGATCCAGTACACTCTCACACACAAGCTCTCCCCCCCCAAAAAAACTTAATCAGCTTCTTCCCAACAGCTCAAAGTGAATAATGCAGTCGTTAAAGTTAACGTTTCAAACTTTCGCCCCATTGTTAGAAGTTACAGCACTGATACACATGGCCCGCATTCAACCCATTCTCATCTCAGATTTGAAGAAGAAAGAAAACCCGCGCGTTTCCTTCATTTGAACGTTGTGACAGTTCCCAACTATTGTTTCAGGGAGGGAAAAAAAAGGAAGACTAATTTTTTTATGATTTCTGCGTCCCACATCTTGATGGAGCTCTCGAACATTCGCGTCATCCAGTGCATTGTCTGGAGGTGTCAAACACGCCGTAGAACAAAGGAGATGGCGAAAATCGACACCAGTCCCCCGCTCGTGATTATCATAAAGGGAAAAATAAAAGAAGAGTGAGGAGAAAGAGGAAAAAAACAACAAAAAAAAAACCCAAAACTGAACGTCCTGAATGACAAGATAATCACCGCATTCAGACTTACCTTTATCACCGCAAAAATGTCTCTTCGTGGCTCCCAAACTAAATAAATAAAATGTTTTCCTTTCAGACGTCCTTAGCCGAGGCTCGTAATGACTACGCTCTGACAAATGGCTGACAGCAATTTAATAGTTAAAAAGATAATTCCGCTTTAAGGGGGTTTCAGGGAGGAAAGGTCACTCCGGGTGTATTTAGCGGGCTGAGTCCTTTTTCTAGAAAATTCCAGACTTGGTCTCTTTGTGTTTGAGTGACATGGGCTTTCTCTGTAATAATATCCCCAGTAATGAAGGATAATAATGGACATTGTGCTAATCAGAAAGTAAAAGATACTAATACTCATCAACCTGACAACCGTCGATAAACGGATTGCACAACAGCGCTACTTTTTTATGCGTCGGATGCTAATTATTATTGAGCTGCCTATATCTGTTTGTCTGTGAATAACATCAATTAGTCGATCATTGCGGCGGTGTCCTGTCTGCGCTTTTAATGATGGGAGGATTTATTATTATTATTATTATTATTATTATGATTATTATTATTATTATTTGGAATTTCTATAGCACGGAAACATCTGTTGAACTCAAATGTCTTGGTTTACTTTGGTGGATTTAACAGTTTTATTGTTTACTTTACGTCTGTAGATTAACCATGAATTCTGTTTTTTTCACTGTATTATTTTTTATTATTATCATCATTAGGAGTCTCATGTACTCTCCACTAGGCTTATAACTAGTTAATCACTCCATGATTTATGCCTATATTCCAGAATTGATTTCTTTAACTGTAGTAGCAATGATTGTGTCTTTGGAAATGCCCCCCCCCCCCCCCCCCCCCCTGAATTTCCTCATACTTTTTATTTTCAACAGAAATTGCCAAACGCCTGCATGACTTCATGTATGTTTCATATGTCCATTGTCTGCTTATCATTGTAATTAATCGCTATAGCTTGCCGCACTGTTGCCCAGGCGTTGGGCAAAGAAAGCTAGGTAGTTTAATCAATTAATGGCAGGAATGTGCCAAAATGTATCGTCACTGTTAGAACAAAACCACCTTCATATCTCTGGAACGCTAACTTCATAAAAGATTTTAGTGGTGAGTATTTTGTCGCTCTCATGCGAAACATGGTTAGCTCTTCATTTGACCGCTTTTCACTTTTTAACTGAAAGTGACTCTGGCAGTCATTCTTTACATTTTGAGCAAATTTCCTGATGAACGGACCAATAGAAATGCTGCTAAATTACTTTGAGTCAAACCTTTTTACATTGACTTCCATTGAAACTTGAGTAGGTTTTTTCCTTCTACTGTAAAGTTGACATTTTTTGCAAATACTGAATTATTTTATTATTATCTGTGATTTATATCTGTTTTTAATATAAAGTGAACTTCCAAGAAGTTGCTTCAACAGCGATGGTGCTGTTGTTAGAATATGTGCCGTAAAGACAGTTTTTACCGGTGTGTGTGTGTGTGTGTGCGTGTGTGTGTGTGTGTGCAGACATAATGGGTTTTTCCTCTCTCTTTTCCTTTCCTGCCTTCCTTCACACTCTCCCCCTCTCCTCCTCGGCTCCTGGTTAAAACGTAGCTGGTGGCTATAAGAAGTTAATTTCAGATTGTTATATATTTCCATTAATTTCGCCAGCCTTGCGCCCGGCTGCCTTTGAGAACAGAGGTATCAGAGGCTCATTTTTGGGGGGCTCAGGAGTTCTTTCCCCCTCGGCTGCGGAGACGGAGCATTAGAGACAGATAGCTGATAGGCGAGAGAGGGGTTTCTGTCACATTCATTAGCCATTGGTCCCACCGTTTCTCCCGTCTTCCGCCCTTTCTTTCTTTCTCTCTCTTTCTTTCTTTCTTTCTCTTTTCTCCCATACCCCTCGCTCTCTCCTGAGCCTGAGAGTTGCAGATCAGGAGACGAGGATGGCGATGAGAGTGCCTTGAAAAGTTTAAACAAAACGTCTGCTCCCAGAAAAAGAAAAAAAAACCCTGCAGCTAGTCTGGCTGAGGAGGAGGAGGAGGAGGAGGAAGAGGAGGAGGAAGAGATGTAGGAGGGGGACTGACCTGGCGCTGGAGTCCGAAGGAAAACACACACACACACACACACACACACACACACACACACACACACACTGAGCCTCTATCAAAAGCACCTTTCACATACACCCACGCATTCATGATCACAGACAATAAACAGTCGCACGTATTCAACTACCCACACTTTCACAATCTCGCCGTCTCTCTTGCTCTCTCGCACACACACGCACGCACACACACGCATGCACGCGCGTAGACTCACACACCTGACCTGCCCATGCACTCCAGGCCAAGCAAGGAAACTCCCTCCAGGCTTTAAGGAGGGTTTTTCTTTTCTTTTATCATCTCAGACCCGGCTGTACTCTCTCTCGCGCGCTCTCTCTCTCCCTCTGTCTCTCGCGCCCTCTCTCTCTCTCTCTCTCTAAATGAAGCTTTTTTCTTCTGCTTCACTTTTTCACTTTTTTTCCTCTCCTTTGTTTCTTCTTCTTCTCTCTTTGTAGGCCGGTTTGTAGTTGTGGAGCTGTGTTGTTATGGCTGTGTTAGCTCTGCACTCTGAATACACATCCAAAAACCCCCGTCTCTCCTGATTAACAGCCCACTTAGCCTCTTATACTGTGTGTGTGTGTATATATGTGTGTGTCATTTCATGTCTAATAATCTTTCAGAATTCTGTCTCAGACAATCAACAGAGGTGTTGTTTTGCTTATAACTATATAACTTTTTACTCACCTCACGGTTGTGCACCCCCCCCCGCCCCCCTTTGTTAACTGGTGTGTGGTCGTGAGGCCAGGTTGTTATGTCCGTATGACGTCTGTGCCGAGTATCATTCAGCGTCTACGGCTGCTCTTCTTTTAAAGGCCCACATTCACACCGTAAATTAGGCCTTTTCTTGTTCAGTTCAGACATGTCGGATCTATTTATTTATTCATTCATTTACTAATTTATTTATTTATTTACAAAAAAAAAAGGAATTTGTATTTGTGAAGCGTTCACATCCTGTATATGTTTTGTATATGTAAGAAAATGTTTTGTGCACCCCTGGTCAAATGACATTCTGTTGAATTTGTAAGGTAAAAAAAACCCCACACAAATCCTATACAGGAAGCAAGCTTAAATGTAAATTAATAAATACAAATAATATTGAGTATTGAATATAAGAATATTAACAAATATATTAAACAATTTGACATTGCATTTAATGTGCTACTTTTACACATACCATATTAATAATAGTTTTTTTTTTTATTAGTTTTTTTACTTATTACTTACTTATTTATTTAACAATATATCCTATAACAAAACTGATACTTTCGAATGTGCAGAAGTGTGATCTTTGTTGGCTTGAAATTTTACCAGGGCTGCCTAAACTTTTGCATAAGTCTGTGTGTTTGTGTGTGTGTGTGTCTCATTGCTGTCACATAAAACCTTTTATCTCCAAAATGCCAACTTTACAGGTGAAGGGAAAAACCTTCTTAGCTTTCAATGGAAGTCAATGCAAAAAGACAGCATTCCGGGTCATTTAGAAGCATTTCTATTGGTCAGTTAATCGTGAAGTTTGGACACAATGTAAAGAACAACAGATTCACATAACATCAAAATGTAAAATGTAAAAAATATTTATTATATTAAAAAAGCTATAAATTATATATATATATATATATATATATATATATATATATATATATATATATATATAATATAGATATAATTAAAATCTTTTTTCTTTACTTATATATCTATATATATATTTAGAGGTTTAGTTATAAGGCTATTATACATGTATCATTGTTCAATAAGGTCAGTTTTTATAGTTTTATAGACCTTTAATTAATCATCTAAATAACCCGTAGAATACTCAGTCACTGGAGTATCCGACACTGACAGGCGTACTCTTCAGTGTTTATCTTTTAAATGGTGTTTATCATTGTAGATGAAGCGTATGTCTGTACGACGTCTACACATCGCATACACATCGAAATATCCCGCTCCTTCCCGCTCGCTGTTCTAGGCTTTAACTCTGAGCGTGTACCATTTAATATCTCAGTTTGACTGGGTGAATACCGCCCAAAGCAGACTTTATTGATATTTGCTCCCTAAAAAGGCCGTGGCATGAGTGCCTCAGCAGTGTGTACGCACGGCTCGTCCTAAATATCTGGCGTTAATGGTAATGTGTACTCAGCGCGGCTATATTTCTGTCAGACGGGCACTCTGCTGGGCTAGTTTGTCTGCGAGTGGAGCTGTGCTGTAAACACCTCGGGCGGCCTGACCCCGGGCTCAGCCAAAGCTTCACCTCCCCCCCTGACCGGACCCAGCCTGTGTGTGTCAGCCGGCGTCTGAGTTATGACAGCCCTGCATCTCCCTCTCTGCTCTATCCTTCTCTCTCTCTCTCTCTGTCCTCCTCCCTCCACCTTTCTCGCCCCCCTCGCGGGAATCAATGATCCAAAACTCTGTTAAAACAGGGTCAGCCCCGCGCGTACACTTAAAGGGTGTCAGTTTAACCTGCTCTGAAATACTTACGGCTATTATTATAGCTTATAAATCATTAAGAAAGTTTAATTATACGAGAGTTTTCGTGGAGGAAATGTGCAGGACGACACATGGGAGAGGGGAGTTTAATGGGCCAGCAAGTCCCATCTCAGCGAGAGGGGAAATATTGAGGTTAGCTTTTCTATTTTTTACGCCGCAGCCTCCAAGGCTGAGGGAGAGACACGGACGGGACAAGCCCGGGCCATCGGCTCTCCTCTACGCTCTCTGAAAACAACTCCTGCGTTCAGAGTTAAGAGTAGCTGGCGCGTTGACCAGCACCTCGTCAGTTTTTTAGGAGGTGATAAAGACGTCGCCGTTCCTCGCACCTTACAGCGCGTTTCTTAAGTAAAACCTCCACTAATTAACGCAAACTTTAATTAGCAGCCAGCCTGAAATTTCGCTTGGCGAGAGGATTTACAGTCCTAACTGCAAATGAACGTGAGGTGTCATTCTTTAATTGCTGCGGACTGTTCATAAACATCAAGGTGTGTTAAGAACTGACGTTTCGGATTGGAGACGGCGTGCCCTCGCGCCACGTTACGGTGAAAGGGAAATATTGAATGATGGGAAGTAATGTGTTTTTAGATTGTGATTCTCTGCAGCTGTTCTTACGCAGGTTGAATTAATTAACCTGCTGAACAACAATTGTGCATTTGCCTCCATTTACCTGCTAATTCAATTACAGTACATCTCACATACAAGTATGTTCAGATATCAGCCGTGAAATAAGCATGTTAAGAGACCTGAGCAAAGGTTCAGTTGCTGCTGTTTTTATGTAGCCTTATGTTTTATTTACTTTATTTGCTTGTTCTTCTTTATTAAACTTTTTTAAACGTTTGTATTTTATTATTATTCAGTTGGAACTGACATCTGTGGTGTGGTGTAGGAAGCCAGTCTCTGTATGGACGCTAGCAAGAAAAATACAGTATATCGTCACTGTCAAACAAAAACCTACAACAAATCTCCAAATTAGCAACAGAAGAACATTCAGTACATGTCAAGGTAAAAGGTCAATTTTAGAGCATGTCTGTTGGTTCACTCATTATGAAATTTGGTGTAAAAAAAAATGTGTAAAAAAAATAATTAATAATAAAATGCCAGATTATGTCAAAAAGAATTTTGAGGTTTTGACATGAGCGAATCTGGCAGCTGTGTTTTACATTGCATCAAAAAAGTTTTGATAAATAGACCAAAAAAATGCTCCAAAATGACCAAATTTACAGAAGAAAAAAACTTTCAATGGACGTCAATGTAATATTTTTTTTTGGAGCATTTCTATAGGTCCATTCATCATGAAATTTTAACACAATGCAAAGAACAACTGCTAGATTTAAGTAATGTTTTTTTTTTACATTTTTACATTTTTGACAGTGTGAATCTGACAGTTGTTCTTTACCCTGTGTCCGAATTTCATTGATGGTTGGACCAAAAAAAAAGCTTCGAGAAAACCTGGAATAAAATCTCTCTACATTGATGTCCATTGAAAGTTGAGCATATTTTTCATATATTTTTCATTCTCCTAAAGTTATAAGTAAAGTAAAGTTATCATTTCTATTGGTCCATTCATCATGAAGTTTAACAACTGCCAGATTCTAATTATGACAAAAAACAAAAAAAAATATGAAAAAGAAAAATGGGATACAGGATATTTGTGCAGCTACAACAATGTATGTTTCCTCTGTTGAATGCTAAGCATGGACAGTGCCGGTTGGGGAAATAAAGGGCTTTAATCTACACTGACTGACCACACACACACTGTGTGTATGTACGGCATGCAGACTCCTCTCTTTCTCTCCATGGGCGGAGGCACCGCAGGATCAGTAGATGAAGGGTCCGAAGTGAAAGGCCCCAGCAGCAGGCCTTTATACTCCAAACCAGGGCCTCCCTGCCCGTGTGCCAATCCCAGCTGCTTAGGGCCCCTCTATCTGATACACACGCACAGTGATAGCACTGCCTGGTGGGCTTTAGTCTCTGTTTAGCCTCTTTATGAATAGTCGAGGACTGTATACATCACTTCATTTAAGGTTGTTTGATGTGATGTGAGCTTACGTGACTGTGGTTAAATGCTTCTCACTCACAGGTTTTAGTCCCCGGAGTAACAGCTGTCCTCTGTTGTCTTGAGTATCGGCTGATATCGATCCAATGTTTATTCTTTAAAAGCTACCAAGCTATAAAATCAGATGCACTTCTATTAAGAAGAACACACTTCTCTTAAGAAAGCACAGTCCCACTGCTCCACAGCTCAGCTCAGATATATATATCTATATATATATATATATATATATATATATATATATATATATATATATATATATATATAGAGAGAGAGAGAGAGATAGAGATAGATATATCTGTGTCTTAAAGTAGCTGAATGCATTCATTAAAACTGCTGTCCACAAACATTTGGACATATATTGTAGTTATGATTTCTAGATTATAAAAATATTCTTAATAATCAGTATCAACAAACATACACACACAAAAGTTCTGATTCGGCATTGGCCCAGGACTCCCATATCTGTGCATGCTCAATTGTTCCCAGGCCCAAAATCCCTATATTGGTGCATCCCAACTGTTCCCAGCCGCAGAATTCCTATATTGGTGCATCTCCAGCTGTTCCCAGGCCCAGAATTCCCAGAATATCAGAACATTACCAATTGTTTCCAGCCCCTGGATTCCTCTTTCAGCGCATCCCCAATTGTTCTGAGATCTAGAATTCCTAAATTGGTGCATCCCCAATTTTTCACACACCTAGGATTTCCATATCTGTGCATGTTTTCTTTTATTTATTTACTTATTTATTCAATAGAAGTAAGTTAACCAGACAAATTCTGTTTGGAAAAAAAGTTACCATTTCGGAACCACAATGAGTTTTTTTTGTCAGCAACAGCATGTTTGTGTATTCTCTGGCTCTGGCTTTTGACTGACACCCCTCCATCCCTCCCACCCTCGCTCCCTCCTCCTTTCAGCCATCCACCGCATGCTTCCCTCTTTCCTCCTGTTTGGGGCTCTTTCCTGGCATGCCGCTCCTTCTCCTCCTGCTTTTGTTTCCAGTAGGTGTCGAACGCTCGCCACTTGTGCTGTGTCAGTAAATATTTACCCGGCTTCCCTTTCCTCGGCCGCCCTTGCTGACGTGTGTGCGTGTGTTGGTATGTGTGCATGCGTGTGTGTGTGTGTTGCCCTCATGCCTTGTCCCCAGCCTGCCACTCTCTGGGGATCACTGATATCCTTCTCATGTCCGTCCACCCACACCCGCCTACCACCGACACACACGCACACACGGCCGCGCACACGCTGGACACTGGAGTCCCGCATGCACGTGGCGGCCCATTCAGCAACAGGAAGCGGAGGAGGAAGTTATCGCTTCAGCGTCTCCCGTCCCCGACGTTCATTTATCAAAACCTGGCCGCTGCTCCACACTAAATACGCCTGCACCACTTCCAAATGCATGTGACCTTAGCCACGCAATTACATTATATACACTTACTGTATAGACACCTGAATCCCCCCACGCTCACCTCACACACACACAAATAACAATCAAGCACACTCTCACTCGCACAGCGGCTCCCCGGGGCCTCGTAGCATCCTGGTGCTTAGGCTTTCCTTCCTGCCCTAAAGACAAAGAATGGCCAGGCCTCGAGGCCCAGGGCTTCAAAGCAGGGGAAAGCGCGAGTGTTGTCTCTTCCTGTGGAGGGTGTTGCAGCCCCCCGGGGGCAGCTGCTGCTGTTTTTCCAGCCCAGGCTGAGGGCCATAGGCCAGGGCTGAGGGCTGCCCTCGTGCCCTCTGGAGCCAGTGAAATGCCCCAGACCTCAGCTTTCCACTAGCAGCAGGTTCAGAGGTCAGGTGGGCTTAGAGGGGTCAATGCAAAGTTTTGGTGTGGAGCAGCTATCTGAGCAATATTGCGTTTAAACCCTAACCGCTGTAGCTTGGTATGAGTGGGCTACCTTGAATATTATCGCATTATCCAATATAGGGGAGCATGACTGGTTGATTGGTAGGGGTTAGCTAGCACAACAACAACATCCGGGACAAGAAAAAGCTACATGTGTTAGAGTGGCATAACTAAACACATGACATGGAGCTTAAACCCTTGACATCATGGCTATTTGTGTGTGGGCTACCTAAGGTTTTATGACATCAGCCATTTCCCTAGCACTTCCATAGGACTTTATAATGTGTGCATTTTGCAAGTAGCAGGTTCTGAAGTTAATTGCACTCTATTGACTTCAGCTAACTGTGCAAAGTCGTCCCAGTGACTGGCTAAATATGGCAGGACATTGTGCCTCACTGTGGCGGGACAATGTGGCGGGACAATGTGCCTCCAGATTCTTTAGAATGGTATGCTTAATAGGGTACCGTGTTCTTTATTATATAAGTATTTTATAACACATGTAAAAATCAATACTAGATAAATAATATTAGTATTATTTATTATCAGTGTTTATTAGTTTACTTGTATTACTAAACTAAATAATACTGTGTTGACAAGAACACTTCATCATTATAAACAAGGTAAAATTCTCTGGAGCTGAAACACGAAACTTAACTATGATGGTAGCAGTGTTACTGTACAGTGGCACTACAGAAACAAGTAATGTGAAGTTTTCTATACTTATATTTAAACATGAATCCCTTTAATTCTAGGCTTGTTATTTGGTTTTTAATCCTAATGCAGATACTAATGGTAATTATGTGGCAACAATTTAGTTTAGCATGTCTTGTGGTGTCCCACAAGGCTCTAGTTTAGGGCCAGTAAAACTGATGAATGTAAGAACTGTTAAATACATCATTATTGGAAACCACGTGTCGTAGCAGTGATGTATACGGAGCACATACCTATGAGTAGATCACAGATATTTACAGTAGAGTAGATTATTTCAGTACAGTGTGGTTTACTTCACATTTTAAATTCTGGCATCATCAATGCTCCTTAGAACTGCTGCTTGTAAACTGCAACTGCTTGTTATTCAGTGCTATTTTGTACCTTCAGCCTTTAAGGAAAGTGTTACTAAACCTGTAACACTGCAGTACGGGTGGTCTCCCTTGGCTTTTTATTCTATTATCCATTGGCCAGCTTTGCTCTGTAGTAGGCTGTAGTGAACTTGACGTGGAAAGTGACTGTATTTGCCCAGGCGTTTGTTGGAAGCGATCGCCACAAGCTCTAAATGGAACCACACAAAAAAAAACTCCTCTGAGTGTTTGCGGGAGCATATGTGGCGGTTGCTGCTCTCGCTGGCCATAATTGGACAGTTAATCAATCAAATATTTAAGCTTCATTTTACCACACAGTGGGTCGTCCGGATTATGGCAGCAGTTTGGGTGCATTAGGCTGCGCTCAGCAACGATGCGAACAGCATGGCTTCCTGAATCAGCCTGCATCTGGATTCATGTGTGTGTGTGTGTCCTGTATCTTCACATTGTGGCTTATTTTGTGATGCTTTTTGCTGCTTAGCAAGCTCCCTTTAAAAGCTAGGGTTATTTATTTATTTATTTATTTATTTATTTACTACTTTATTCCGCCTGCGTTCATCCAGAGATGGTGTGTTTGTGTGTTTGAATATGTGTGTGTGTTTTTTTTTTATTTTGCTGTTGCTTTTGCTCCCCCCCCCCCCCTGCCCCCAGGGACACCATTGTGGATTACCATTCAGTTCTCACCTAATTATCTGGTGACTTGCGCTGCCTTTGACACGTAATTATCAAAGCCCTAAATAATTGTCTTATTGCCTGTGTGTTTAGATGTAAGTCTTGTGGAGAGCCTTTGCCTTTGTTGCTGCCAAGGCTGAAATGGCACAGTATTTATCTCCACGTAAGAAAGACGTCTCCTCGTGCTTCCTGTCTTATTGTTGAACTCTGAATTTTATGTGTGTGTTAGTTTGTATGTGTGTGTGTGTGTGTGTGTGTGTGTGTGTACGTACGTGCTTCACACTGTGTGCTGTCAGGTATGTGACGGGAAATAACAAAATAGATGGCATCTTCGTCAGGGAAAATGCGATTTTGAATGCCGCAAGTCAAGCAATTAGCTTTCTACATAATGCGAGGCAGCTTAAAGTACTAAATGCTTATTTTACGGTAGAGGTCATGAAGGAGGTCAAACAGAAAGAGAGCGAGAGAGACAGGACGGATGTGAAATATGGGGGGTTGGTGGAGCATGTGAGCTGACAGGCTTAGCTAAAGTGGGTGTTTTGCTGGTGGTCTCCAGTTTTTATATAAAACTACACTGAAATCTTAAAACAAAAAAACAACAACAAAAAAAAAAAACACCAAGATGTAGTAAAAATACTGTATTTTATTCATACATGCTGCACCCCCCCACACACACACACACACCCGTGTGTTTTTTCATTGGGAGTGCTGAGAGATGTCATTTAGACTGAGAAATTGTAGCACACTTTGTTTTAATTTGCTGTAGATCTTTGAGTTCTCCGTCCAACACGTTTTGTAACTGAGCTGGACTGTGGTGGACTAGCTAACTCTGACTGTTTTTTAAGCTACAGCTAATGTTAGCTCCAATTACATAAAATAAATGGTCAAATTCTACCCATATGACTTTAACACCAATACAAAATTGTGTTTCCATTGAATAAAAACCTTGAATCTCCATTTTTGCTGTTTTTCTGACATGGTATGAATCTGGCAGCTGTTCAGTAGCAGAACTTGATAATGAATGGACCAATAAAAATGCTCCATTCATTCTATGCTAATGCTAATTCAGTGACTTGAATTCAATCTTTTTACATTGTATATTGTGAAATTGCCAAGGTTACAGGATACAGGATACAAGGTTTTATGTAAAAGTGACAATATGTAGTTTTTAAAATAAATATGAATGATTGATATATATATATATATATATATATATATATATATATATATATATATATATATATATATATATATATATATAATTCATGTGAATCAGAACAAAGATCACCTGAACAGAAGTACCCGTTTCATGAGTTAAGTTGAAGGTAGTTTAATTTTCTCATATTCAGATTTATTTATATCCAGGGTCCAAGCACTTTGGAGTAGAGCGCAAATGACAGGCAGCATTCTTTTTTTTATTTGCCTTATTTATATTAGATCTGCGGTTTCAAAAGGAGATGGCCTGGACATGACCTGAAGTTGTGTAGTTTGTGAACTCTTCATAGTACCACCACAATCATCCCTGTATTTCAGACTACTTCTGTTGTAGTAACTGAATTTCATTCAGCTACAAGAGCAGTAGAGAGGTCAAGATGTTGGATGATCACCACCCAGCTCATCCACAACTCATCTCAAAAGTATTGGATGGAGTGTGTGTGCTTTTGCACATCTGAGTCAACAAACTGTGCAACTTAAAGTAGCTGAATGCATTCATTGGAAGGTGTGTCCACAAACATTTGGACATAGAATGTATCGGTGAATGATGCCAGCAGAGCCTCTACATGGAGCTGGTTTCTGAGCATGTCTATGAAGAACGGACTCCAGATTCAGATTCCAAACGTTCTTGAAAGCGTTCTTGACCCGTCTGGCAACAACTGTTTTTTGTTTCTTTGTCTTTTTGCCGAGCTTCTATAAAGCTTGTTCTGCTCTTAGAATCGAATGTAGGCAGTAGGCCAGTTATCTGCCCAGTTACACCCAAGTTCACACTGACTATTTCTCTCAGAGAGGAAGGAGAACACGTGCAATAGGACCCTGGTCAACTTAGCCCAGCTGTTAGGCCGTGGTCAGTCCATCTCTTCCACACTGCCTGCTCCCCATAAAGGCCTCATCCTCTCTCGCATGGTTCATGCCTCTGTAGGCCCTCCTCATCTCTTCCTCGGGCCAGATGCTCAAGTGCAGAAGAGAGAGGGGTAGGAGCGAGAGAGCAAATGTTTCAACATCTGTCTCTGTTGGTTTTTCTGTGCGCAACAAGTATTTGCACATGTTTGCATTGCTGTGCTGTTTCTGGGCTGGAGATGGATGAGCAGCAGCTGCCCAGTGCGTTTCCACAGCCACTCTACACGAGCCTGCTCACTGCTAACCGCTAATCCTGACAGGCTGAGAGAGACTGGCGCTGTGTGTGGGAATGGAAACCATAGCTTTCATTCATTCTAAGTGTGTCCATTTGTCCATTTATTCCACCATTCCTTTATTCCTTCAAGCATTCTTCCACAAGGGTTATGCATCGTGAAAAGAACCCTGGATAAGCTAAGAGGTTAGGGGGGCTATGTCCTCTATGCCGGCTATTTTATGTAGCGCTTAAAAAAACATCAGTCATAAACATAACAAATCCATACAGTGGCTGGAGTTCACCAAGAGGTCAGCAGCCAAACTGAAGTGGTGTTCTAACTGTGCCCTTATAGCCAGCATGCAGGGTTATGCAAAAGTGTGGACACCCTTAGCTAAATTACACTGTTTTTATTTATTTACGCATTTTTTGAGTAGAAGTAGTGAACGCAGCTTCTGTGGCTATGTAGCTAACCAAGCATTACTCTGCTTTGAATGCAAATGAAATAATCAGTGTGGTCTGTGCAAAAGTTTTTTTTTTGTTTTTTTTTTGTATTTAAGACTCCTCAACCGTGACTTTCTCTAAGCAACTGTCTGAAAATGATCTGGAAACTAAGGTGATCGATGCACAAGGCAGAGCGAGGTTATAGCTTGCAGTGTCTACAGTGTGAACTGTTATTAACAAATGGCAGTTCAGGGGAACTGTGGAAGTCAGGATGAGATCGAGAAAATCAAGAAAGCTCTCTGAGGTTTCCTCTGAGGTTTCTTACCATATGCTGGTAAGAAAGTCCAATGAAACCCCCATATGGCTGCGAGGAAGCTGCTTAAAAGTATAGTAAAGAAGAAGCTATCAGTTGCTTATTTATTAACATATTTTCTTTAGTTATTTGATCTGCGGTGTTCAAACGTTTACATACGACTGTGATATTATATCATAAGTACGTATGTACTTGGAGGGGGGAGGCAATTCAGTCCTGCTACAGAAGTGATCAGCTAGGAGTTCTGCCTATAGACTCTTATTGCTATGGCATTCTCAGCAAAGTAGGTTCTATATAGTACTGAGAGAAAGAGGTTTCATAACTTTCATAACTAAAAACTACAATATTCTTTGAACTGTATACAGAAATGTTGCATTTGCAATATATATATTTGCAATATTTTTTTTTTTTTTTTTTTTTTTTTTTTTTTTTTTTGCATACAATAGCAGTGCTTCCCACTACGCTATGCCAACAAATAAAATCTTAAGTGAGAAGAATACCTAACTAGCTAACCTTCAAAACGGTATACGGTATATACTGTGTTTTGATTAGCCAAGATCCGGATGTAATTTTTGGTAAAATGTAGGTTTCCACTGCGTGTTAAATATTCATTGAAATTTCATATTAGGACACATTGGAAAAGCCATGGAATCGTTATAGAATTTCCAATCTGGCATTCATGCATGCATTTGTTCAGTCCCTTATTTGTGCAGTCATTTATCACTCTGTCTCATCGCTACATACCTTCATTCTTCAGCTGGCTTACATTCATTCTTCTAGTAACATCTCAGTTGTTTATGACTCCACAAGTCTGACTCCACAAAGGTAGACAGACACTTCCAACTAAGTGAGTACAAGTCTCTGTGTGCCGTGTTTGTTTGTGTACGAGTTACTGTAAGCACGCGCGAGCGTGTGTACACTCCAAGCACTCTGGCAGTCGCTGAAGGACATCAATCAGACGCACATGATGCTGGAAGTCTGATGCACATGTGGCTGCGTTCCCAATGGGAAACAGACAGCAGATTTCCTCTGTGGTTTCTTGGTTTCTTCCCTTCTTAACCAACTGCCATGTTTACTCTGAGGTTTTGTTTACATGATCCCAGGCTGTTTGTCATGACATGAGCTTATTTATGATTTTACATGCCATTTGTGTTACACTAAGGCTTGGAGCACTTATTTCGGCCCTTGAAGGGTGTTTTGGTGTCAGTGATGGCATGCGTGCTGCCTTTGCCGGTTGCCTTGTTTTATAGTTTTTGTCTGGGACTTTGGTGTCTAGACCGTCTCGGGGCTCAGTTACATTCAAGCGGCTTTGTGTTGCGGCTTGACTGACACTTCCAAGACTTTTAAAGGGTTGAATTTGCAGCTCCCCCGGGCGCTATCGAGGCCGAGGGAGGTATTTCAGCCACGTACGTTCGTTCGTCGCGAGTGTGTAAGTGTGTTACCTGCTTTCTCCCCTTTTCTTTATGAGGATGCTCCTGAGAGTACCTTATCAACAGAGTGATATATTAGTCCTTAGTGCCTTAATAGATTCCATTTATCTCTCTACACCCCCTTTAATTTAACCGAGCTTGGGGAACGCACTGTATTCAAATGGCCGCGGACACTTTGATGTAGCACCCGGCCCAGCTGTAGTCCCTATAAAATGTATCAAGTGAAGTGATTGTTAACCTATTGTTGTCAGGCCTGTCTCCTTCCCCAGCTCTTTTATCTTACCGACGGCCGTTAGCATGGCAGGCTAACTCTGCAGGACTGAGCGCAGCGCTTCTCAAAGAGCCCATTATGTGGAAAATCTCTCTTTCTTTGCTTTTTGGAAATAAAGGTGCGGAAAGTCGCGCCTATTGCTGTGGAGAAGTACTGCCAATAGAATAGGACTCTCCTGAGCAGATAAATCTCAGCCTATTGGCTCCATGCCTAATGCCAGACATGGCCTAGAGGGGTATCAGCTGAGTATAAGCCCCAGCATTGAGCTGTGGAGCAGTGTGGAATAATGGTTCCCCATCTAGTGCTTTTGGAATGAGTTGGGGATGAGGAGATCGAGAGGGTGGTGGTCATCCAACATCCTGACCTCACTAACGAGCTTGTCGCTGAATGCAATCACCACATCACAATCCTCACAGCAATGCTCCAAAATATTCTTGAAGCTTTCTTTCCTGGACAGTAGAGACACTTACTCCAACAAAAGGAGGAGAAACTCCCTTGATTTCAGAAGAAACAATAAGTTGATGTCCCAATACTTTTGTCCTTATAATGTAGGTGGATTGTGCTGCAAAAACAGCTCCTTTTCAATTCAGTACTGTTGTGATGTCACAGAAATCAAACATTTACATATTCTGGCTTTTCTCTCTCCTTTCCCATCCCAATTCCCCTCTCTCAGATGATCCAGAGGGAAGACGAGGTGACGTCCCGTGTGACTGCCGTGGCCATGACCGACTCCATCCACAATGTGTGGCACCAGGAAGCTAACAGGTCCATCCAAGACTGGCTAAAAGAGGTAAACCCTGCCCGTCTCCCCCAATCTCCATCAAATTCTCTCTCCTCAGCAGCCATGGAGTGTCCCGCAAAACCCCCCGCAAGAAACAATCACCTGCACCCGTATTGACTGCATACATCAACTCAAACAATGTGGCATTTCATTCAGCGCACAGACACACTGCTGCTGCTCTAGTCACAAGAAGCCAATAGTGTGTTTTTAATGCCACGCTCTTGTTTGTCTGTTTGGTCAGATGTCAATGAGAAATCAAAGCTGAAGGCCGCTGTGCGTTCCGTTAGCACGCTAGCTTTATTTAGCTGCTGACCTAAGGTCCTGAGACAACACCTGGGAACCCTCAGTATGCACATAAATTGGAGCAGGCGGATCCCCAGCGAGGCCTACCGGAGAGCCAGACATGCAAATGCCAAACTCACACACACACACACACACACACACACACACACACACACACACACACACACACACATACATGAAACTCGTCTTGCCTTTTCTTGCCAGCAAACTCCAGACCACCCAGGCCACCCGTCGTCTGCTTGTTTCTATCTTTCTCTCTGTCTTTCTTTCTTTTGCCTTTTTTTCTTTCCTTCTTTTTATTGTTTCTTTCTTATTGTCATTATATTTTTCTCCTCTTTTTTCATTTTGTTTGTTTTCTCCTATTTTTTATTTATCTTTATTTTGTCTTTCTTTTTGTCTTAATTTTTGCTTTTTGTTTTTATTTATCTTTCTTTCTTTCTTCCTTCCTTTCTTTCTCTCTCTCTCTCTCTCTCTCTCTCTCTCTCTCTCTCTCTCTCTCTCCTCCTTTATTGTTTTTCTCTGTATCTCCCTTTCTCCCATCCTCATTTTTCTCCCATCCTTTAGTTCTCTCTCTCTCTCTCTCTCTTTCTCTCTCCCTCGCTTTCTCTTTTTTCATTTTGTCTGTTATTTTTTCTTTCTTTTTTGTCTTTTTTATTGTTTTCTCCTATTTTTGTTATTTGTCTTTATTTTGTCTTAATTTTTGTTTTTTGTTTTTTTTTCTTTATTTATCTTTATTGCCTTATTTTCTTTCTTTCGCCTTTTTTCTGACTTTCCTTCTTTCTCTCCTTTCTCTCTTCTTTTTTCTCTGTCTCTCCTTTTCTCCCATCCTCATTTTTCTCCCATCCTGTAGTTCTCTCTCTCTCTCTCTCTCTCTCTTGATCTCTCTCGCTTTCTCTGTGCCTCTATCCGCAGGCCTCAGAAGGCAGCAGTGCTTCAAGGTTGTGATGGCCTTCTTCTTCTTCTTCTTCTTCTTCTTCTTCTGCTAGATTTACTATTTCTGATTCATTGGAGAAATGGTGATGGTGTGGCGTAATTGGAATGTTAAGTGATTTCTATTTGTAATGATTACCCTGAACAATAAATTCCATAATAACCTTCTATTTCCAGCCCCATGAAGGAGAAACGCACCTCTTTCATTCCTTTTCATTAGTCCTTTCAGTGGGCACATTTTCAATTGACCTGAGCTGCATAGACCACTGATAATGGATAAAAGCAGCTATTTGTTTAAAACACACACACATGCAGAAAAACATCCACAAATATATTATTCTATATGCACGATTAACAAGGACACTGACGGTCAGCAGAGTCAAAGCCCACAGGATGATTTGGTGAATGGGTCATGCTTAAAAGGTCTGTATAATGAAAAACTGAGATTCTCTCTACATTTGCAAAATAATGTACACATTGTGCAAGCCCTCACTCCCTGTACCCTGTATGAGTCATATACACAACCTACACCCAAAAACAGCCTGTTTTGCTGTGGTTGTTTTTACATATGTGCATATATCTGCCTTTGTATGTGGACCTTAGTGAAAATGCATTCAAGAGAAATACAGGCTATGGGTCTTTCAATGGACACCAGTGGTAACATGCTCTCGTTTTATGGTGTCCGTATAGTCCGTACAGAGGCCTACACTGCTCTGAAAGTGGGCTTCTAGATGACATCAGGTGATGCATCAGATGAGCTCAGGTCAGTCTTTAATCAGTGCCGTGGTCCATCCCCATCCATAGCATCTCTCTCCCTGCCTGCGGCGGTCAGCAGGTGGCTGTGGAGGTTAGGCTGCCCTCCTTCTCTTCACAAACCTGTCCTGAGGCCTCCCTTTTTCTTGTGTGAGGGGTGGTTATTCCCCCTCTCCTCCTGAGGGATGGAGGGATAAAGGGATGAGAGCGGAGAGGTGGAGGGATTTGGAGATCAGCCCACAGTGGGAGAGGTGATACGGAGATAATGGTTCAGACAGAGGCCATGTGACGTCACGCAGACAGGGCCGGCTGACGGAGAGAAGGAGGTAGATAGAGAAGGGGAGCGAGAGAGAATGAAGCCGAGGGGGAAGGGCAAGTACTGAAGAATCAGAAATAAACAGAGATGCTCATAGAATTGGAATCCCTAGGGGAGCAGAGATATATAGAGAAGGAGAAAATCCCTGCAGACATCCTTAGGAAAGAGAAGACAGGGGGGGAGAGAAGCACAGGCATGAGAAAAACACAGCCGTGTACTGTACAGTGAGTCTGATGGCTGGGTATGGGGATAGGTGGATAGACTGTGTCAAGACTGTGTTAACTCAGACATGGCTAGACGGTGATGCAGATTAAGGGAATTAAACAGGCTAAGGGAGCTTTCACATCTGAAAGTCTGGACCAAGGTCTGGACCCAGGGTAATATTTTTGGGACATTTTGGTACATCGTTGCGCATAAAAACCTATGTCCTGCCGCAATCACCTACATGGGCTGCGTTTCTCTTTACTTGCCTTTACTGGATAAAATGGCTGAACAGATACACTTTGTTTGGGCTATACCTCTAAAACTATTTAGTGGGTGTGGATAGCCTGCCTCAGCTTCCTGTATTCTAAGGTTCTAAGCTGGATGGACTCTGAGACTAGTTGGCACTGTGGGGTCATGTATCATCTTATGCAGAATATACATGTGTTCATACATTTTTGCCCCAAGTTATATTTTAAATGGCTGTTATCAGAACAGTGAAGGTCAGAAGTCACATGCCCTTACTCTAGTTGCCTCATCATACTCACACTACTCATAGGGATGAGTGTAGCAGGATGGCTAGGAGCAGGCGCGCCGTAGCTGTGGCTCAACAGCCGAGTATTTGATCAGAGGCGAGGCACGCGGAGCTTAATGGCGGCGTGCAGGTCGGCTAGAGCGCTCTCTGTGGGAGCTAACACCTGTCTGCAGTTTACCTTCTCTGACTGGGCCATTAGCAGAGCGCTTAGTGTCCCACTATGCTCCAGCTCCCTGTCTCGCGGCCTGCAGGAGCCTGGGACGCCGCAGCCATCTGGCCCTGATTAATGCTGATGGGCCAAGCACAGGACCATTATCGCTCATTTGGGGCTGTTCCTCGTTTTTCATCCTGGTCGGCTTCGGCACAAGAAGATGTTCGGACGTGCTGGAAATGAGATGATGTTTGCTTTAGATCAGCGGTTCGTGAGTCAACGTGCACACAAGCGTTTTGGTGCCCGCTGACATATGCTCACCATGTCAGTGGACTCTGGTCAAAAAATCTTTTTTCAATATTTTTATTTTAATGAAATTACTTTTTTTAAATAGACAAATGTTCAGTTAATATTTTAAATAGGAACACACACCTGAAACTTGATTCAATTTGCTGTGACGAGGTAGCATATGGTGTCCTTGAGAGCCCTAGCATAGCTTGAAGTCTTTGCATAGCAGTTAGTAAATTAGCTGTAGTTATAGCAGTTTTGACTAATATTTTTTGGGAGTAGGTTAAAGCAACATGCCTTTACTCTAGAAAGTTTCGTTGTGCTCTGTATAATTTAAGCGAGTTATACTTTGCTGAAGGCTACAAGACACCTATAAGGACACCTACATAAGATTAAGAACAAAGAACTTAAACCTATGTAGACTTTTACTCTATATTTTACTTTTATAAATTGGGCACATTGTTTACTATTTCATGTAAAAATATACCATTATAAATATTCCATTTTTGACTACTATTTTAATCTACAAATACTAAATTACTGTAACCACTATATCTATCACAAGGTAGCCTAGTTTTTCTCTAAGGCCTTGAGGTTAAATCTTTAGCATAGCTAGGGCAGCAGTTATTAAATTTTGTATACTTTTGACTAATATTTAATAGTTCTGAGATAATTCATGCGTTTAGTGCAGAAAGTTTTATACTGCACTGTAACGTTTTTGGTTACACTTTGCCTAAAAGACATCTATACATCTGTCATGAGAACTGACCTAAACCTCTA